>NC_134484.1:229795514-230003014 GCF_040206685.1 Ascaphus truei
GATCGACTAACATCTCATCATCACTTATGACTCGTTGTTGTTGTGTTGCTGACTCATCTGAATCCGTGTTCTCAGCAATCACTTAATAATAAACAACAACATTTTACAATCAACATAATGACTAAGTAATTCTGTGCTCCTCTTTATTTGCCTGTATATCCAATGTTAATGCACATATTGTTATGCTATTTATTTGATACGTGCATCAGTTTAATTACAAGCATGCTTTTCATAAACTGAACAGTGACATGTGTAATGTTGCCATTTCCTGATCACATCATCTAAACAGATGATTGTAGTTTTATGTCTGTCTAAATGCTTGCATTTCTCAGTATTTCAGAATACGACTCACCCGGTGTCGAATGTGAGAGATATGGCCCAATATCTCTGTTCCCTCCATTCCAAAAATAAGGCGGGGAGTCATGATTGAATACATCTTTTCCTCGTACGAGTGTAAATTCAATGATGCTGGAGGTCCGCCTCCTGTCCCACATGCGATGCGTCCGGCCAGTGACATCTTCCTCTTCAGTCGATGTTTAATGTCCCCAAATCTTTTCTTACACATCTCTGGGGTCCTTTTAAAGACGCCTGATGCTGACACAGCTCGGCATATCTCTGCCCACATTTTTATTTTCTGACTGGTCTTGGTTTTAGCTGTGTATATGTAAAAGTGTTAATATACATTTAAGTAGTGATTTAATAATGTATGGTAATATATTACACAGTTTTACAACATGTACATATCATTACAAGCACCTATTAGGCTATGTCATGCGCGCATTCGTGACAAATTCAATGTGCCCAATCAGCTGCACACCAGCGTTATAGCATATATGTTTACCAGCTCAATGTTACGTTACGCATGTCTTGCATAAACATTTATGGCATTTTTTGTAGCATTTCTGCTAACACTGGGAGGAATTTACTGTGAGGGAGTCGGTAAGTACCATAGTCCCACTTTGTGGTGACTAGGAGAATGGGCCTGTAGAAGGGGTAAGTGACCACGAAACGTTACGTTTCCCCTGCGTCTCACCGCACACACTTCCTTCCCTTTTAAGGATTTGTTTATCATATCCCTCACTTTTTAGTGATGTCACATTTCCCCCTTCCCTCACCATCCCTCCCCCTCCTGTAAATTGTATGTGATTAGAGTTTTTTGCCACATTGTCAATTAATGTTTTTCACTTATGCACATTCATATATATCAGCATTTCAAGTATCATTGATTGTTTAGTATTCCTTATGAGTGCGGGGAACACTTTTTATGTTCTATATGTACTTAGGAGACATTAGAGGTCTCTTCATTGTTCCCCAGCACCCACAACTTACCTATGTCAAATATAGTTCACACATTAAATAGTGCGGCCTATACAACATACTTTCTATATTATAATATAATAATTGCTAAAAAATTCTTACATGATAATGATCCATAGAGTTGGTCAAAGGAAGACATGACACCTTCAACAAGGATGTCATTTTCCCTATGGGTAAATCGGGGGTTTCTTAGGCCCTCCGTCCGTGCCTGGCTTGTTGATGGCCCCTCATAACTTCCATCCTCCTCCGCATCACTGTTCGTATGGTGGACAGTGTCCCTCTCTCCCTGTCCAGTACTCCCGCTACCCTCACCCACCTGCACTCCCCCATCTGGAGTATCATCACGGGATGTCCCGGCACGGGACATACCTCCCCTGGCAGGACGGACCGTATCTGTATGTCCCACTCCTCTCCCACGCTCCCCCACTCCCCCACTCCCACCAGCCACCGCACCTCCTCCACTCCCACGCTCCACCACTCCACCAGCCACCGCACCTCCTCCACTCCCACGCTCCACCACTCCACCAGCCACTGCACCTCCTCCACTCCCAGGCTCCACCACTCCACCAGCCACAGCACCTCCTCCACTCCCACGCTCCACCACTCCACCAGCCACCGCACCTCCTCCACTCCCACGCTCCACCACTCCACCAGCCACCGCACCTCCTCCACTCCCACGCTCCACCACTCCACCAGCCACCGCACCTCCTCCACTCCCACGCTCCACCACTCCACCAGCCACCACACCTCCTCCACTCCCACGCTCCACCACTCCACCAGCCACCGCACCACTCCCACGTCCACTCCCACGTCCACTCCCACGTCCACTCCCACGTCCACTCCCACTCATCCTCTCTATTTCACTCAGTCACTCACAAAAAACAAATATAAACCAAAACGACACACTAATAAAGTTCTTTCACACTAACAATACAAAAATGTCGAGAAACAAAATATAATAACACAAGACAACTCACTCAATAATTACCAACAAATCACCAACTCTCTCCTCCTACTACCACCAAGTCCACTCTCTCTCTCCTCTCAACAACACCCACACTGGCTGAACAGAATGGACGCTTTATATAGGGTGTCCCTCCAAAATAGTGGTGCGAAAGTGTGATTATAATTGTTGTCATGTGCTTGGCTAAATTCATCACTTAAGCATTTCAGCATTTAACCCCTACACTACCATGTCCCCCAAAAAATATATATGACACACACAGTAATTTCCAACGATATTATATTGAATGGATTCACTCCTTCCATGGACTCTCCCACAGATACCCCCAGGAAACTAAGGGGACATACACGAACCTCTGGGGACCATAATTGCCTTAGCGTGGAGATGACCAAATTAGTAACAAAAAGTAACGTTTGCTTTTATAATACTGTCAATGAGCATGGGGTCATCAGACCTGAACCGCAATGGTTTCAGCCTCGGGGACCCCCAACTTCAGGAGATACAGGCCCCTTTATGGGGTGCCGGTATCACATGCAGAATGTAAATGTCCCGGTCACGTGACGCGGAAGCTTTCAAAGTGCAGGGGATACCGGCACCCCCTAACGGGGCCTGTAGCTACTGAAGTAGGGGGTCCCCGGACCTGAAACCAATGCGGTTCAGCTCCGGAGACCCCCTGCTCATTTACACTATTATTAAAATGTATTTGTTTTGTGTACAATCGCCTGTAACAGCCTTGCATGGAGATGGCAAATCTTCATGCAAATGTTACATGCAGCTTTTTTTTCTATCAGCTAGCGTACGTAAAGTTAAAGAACGCTAGCAGGGGGAAAAAGCTTGCACGTACGATAAGCCAGTTTTGCCCGTCCGAGAGAAAATGGCCTCAAGGCCTTAGGGAATCGTGTCTCTGGCTTCCCTTTGTATCGGACGTGATTTTTTGATTTCAAACAGACGCAAAAGCACAGAGCTTAGTGCATAGCCCCCTAAATGATTTAACCCTTTTATGTTGACACAAAGCTGGTTTGTTTTTTATGTGTTCTTGGCTGAATAAAGTACCTGACTACTGAGACAGTGAGGCACAAGGGGTCCCTTTGGTTTCCGTCCATCACTATGTTTGTAATAGTGCAATCACTATTTTTGCAAATTTCCCTATTAAAGTGTTGCTGATTTCCCTTTTGATTTATTGGAAATCAGCTAATGTATACTGTATGACCTCTGCGAGAGAATCTTACAAAATTGGGCATTCCTGTGTGGTTTCCTTGGTTTCACACTAATCTGCTTACAATTGTGTGACATTGCCTTGAAATAAAATCACATTACACATTAGCGAATTGAATTAGTTAAGATAACTTTTTTCTAGGGTAAGGAGTTTAGTATCTCTCTCAAGGATAATGTTTAAAGGCTAAAGCAATCTGCTTTTCAGATCTCTACTCAAGTAGACGCCTGAGGTATAATATATTAATGGACAAATTGAAAAAAAAAAAACCTTGAGCACATCTTCACATCCCACATAGGCCAAGCAATGTGCAAGGCTCTTAAACATTGTATAGTGTTTAGATTGCAACATGCATTACAATATTAACAGCCTCGTTCATTAAACTATGGTACAGGCATACCCCGCTTTAAGTACACTCACTTTAAGTACATTTGCGAGTAAGTACATATCGCCCAATAGGCAAACGGCAGCTCACGCATGCGCCTGTCATCACGTCCTGAACAGCAATACCACCTCCCTACCTGTACCAAAGCTGTGCGCAAGCGGGGAGACTATAGAGCCTGTTACACATGCGTTATTTACATCAGTTATGCACATATATGACGATTGCAGTACAGCACATGCATCGATAAGTGGGGAAAAGGTAGTGCTTCATTTTAAGTACATTTTCGCTTTACATACATGCTCCGGTCCCATTGCGTACGTTAATGCGGGGTATGCCTGTAATGCATTTTAATGCTACACGAATGGCACGGCTGCTGCATTACGTCCCTTTTATAGTCAATTCTTGGATACTCTTTGAATACTGTATTTTTTCCCACTGAAACTGCTACATTACAAATGTGGTTTGTACATTTCAGAGCAGAGAACGAAATGTGACTATTCTGTACCATTCATTAGGATGACAGTGTAGTAATAGGAGTCCTGAGTTAAGCCACAATAGTACAAGTCTGAGCAATACAGAATTCAGATCTAACTTAATCATAAAAGTGGTTGCAAACCAGCCCAATGAAAGATAAAGTACACAGGTATTAGTAAGGATTGACATAACAATCTCATAAGACAAAATTGGTGCTCAACAAGCCACTAAGACAATGATCATTTTCCAGAGATCATCATTAAGCTGTAGGACATTATATAGTACGAGAGACATTTTGAGATGGTTACCAAGCTGAAGAAAGTTTCGTATATGGACTATAAGCAAAGGATGTCCTGCAATTTTTGATAGGGCGGTCAAATTGGTTAGGTGACTAGGGGACATTGTTGGTCAACACAGACATTGGGCCTTATTCTAGTAGGTTTGATAACCAACCCATCGAGCATTTTTGGCACTTCCCGTACGATTTGGCAGATTTACTATTCAGAAAGTTTTGATAACCTGCCAAACTTGTACGGGGAGTGCATTTTCCAGAGAGTTCTCGCTCCTGGTCAAACTAATCGAGCAGGAGCTTCAAAAACCAAAATAGTGCCATTTTGATAAGATAACGCTATTATAGTAGCCTCGAGAAATATCGAGCTTAACACAGATCTCATCTCGCCAGCCCAAGGGTGGCGGGATGAGATTTGCGTGAGGACATAGAAAACAAAATGCAGTTTTCCTGCATCGGATTGAAGCCGAGAGTCTCCGGAGCTGATACACATTAATACCAGCTAAGGAGACCCCCGGCATAAATCCAATGCAATAAAAATACATTAGCTAACCGCTAAGGTAATGAAGGGTTTAACTACCAGTGCCCAGTTTATTGTGGGTAGCGGGGGTGGGTGAAGGTGGTATTTGGCCCATGGTGGGTGTTTAGGTCTTGCGGGGGAGTTGCGGGAAGAGTTAACCCCATCATTACCTTAGTGTTTTAGTGCGTGATAAATCAATGCAAAGGCGTCCGACAATGCACTGATTTTTTCACTGCTTTGTGAATAGGCCCCTTAGTGTACCTTGTTAGTGTAGCTCACGATACAACTATGTAAAAGTAATATTTTGTGCATATTTGAATATGTGCAACCAAGAAGTTAATCTTCATACTAAATGTGTGTGTATATGTGATACATATATATATATATATATATATATATATATATATATATATATATATATATATATATATATATATATATATTTGTCCTGCTTCACTGTGGCAGTGTCATAAAAAAAGTTAGGGTTTCATGGTTTCATTTACCGGCCAGGAAATTAAAGAATTACGTAATCAGACACACATATAAAAATAACCCATACAGAGACTGCACAAAAAGTTCGCAATAAGGTAAATCATCAGATTAATTAAAAGAATATTTTTATTTTCCCTACTAAGACTAATGATTCAGGGGTCTGTTGTGATTTATCTCTATTCAAAATATTCTTTTAATTAATCTGATGATTTACCTTATTGTGAACTTTTTGTGCAGTCTCTGTATGGGTTATTTTTATATGTGTGTCTGATTACTATTATATCTCTTACTAGATAATCTATGATCTTTACAATCTAATCCAGATGTACAGATTAATGACACACATCTATTTCCCATGTTTATATAGGATAGAGGGTTACTATACCTTAAGTGAACTTATATATATCAATCTATGTCCTATACAGCGGAGTTCACACACACCTAATATACCTGAGAGGACTAATTTTATTCCTCATTTGTGTATCCTTATCTAGGGGTGTCTGTGATATCTGTTGTATGTTATATATATTCTTATATTATTTCATTTTTACTATTGTATTATGGGTTCCTTAGATTTATGGTGGTAGTATATATTCGTTTAGTTCATATTTAGTGTTTTAACTGTCCATGTTACTGTACATGGTTTTTATCATTTTGTTTGTGTCTACTTTGATTAAAGTTGTTGTATTCAATGTTATTCTATTGTAGCCAATCCTATTACCCAGTGTGCTCTGTCTGTCACTGCCGCAGCTCAGGCTGGAATCGCGTATTAACAACGCGGCTCAGTTCCGGGTCGCGTGGTGATGACGTCACTATGGGCTAATTGTGGCGCGAAAAATGTTATGTTAAAATGTATGCCATTACGTGTTTCCCTACACCTTGAGAAAGTCCTGCGGGACGAAACGCGTTGGTGCGTTGTCCTATACCATTGCAAAGCTGATCAAATAAAGGAAAATATATTTTTACTTTTGTTTGGAGTTGCCCTTATTCATTTTTTTGCATCCTGGATGTAGCTAGCTGTGCTCCTTCTCTCTTCTACTCATCTGGTCTCTGGAGCTGAACCGCATTAATTTCAGGTGCGGGAACCCCCTGCTTCCCGTGTTACAGGCCCCGGTATAAAAGCCCCGAGATCGCCTGTTAGAGGCATGCAGGGAAAGTGACTGATTCAGTCTATCTCTTAGTGCGCGTCTCTTACAGACAGGAGTAGCCCGGTAGTATTCAAACAGGACAAGTCCCATTCAAACGCAGGGACCCCTGCTGTATTAATCCAATGGGCTATTACAGCAAATATCCAGGATGTGGAAGACCGGTGCACCGCCGAAAAATGAGCAAGAGCTGGACAATATGACCGTTGAAAGATTTATTGGTAAAAGAGCATCACCGTAGAGTCCTGGCGGATCCTCTAACGCGTTTCACGTGGAAGCGCTTTGTCATCGGACACAGTCCCGTCGGATACACACCTCATGCTGCTACCACGGAGTCACTCACGGATCACTGCTTTTCCATTAAGACAGGAGGACTTCATCCCCATTCAGAGGACTACTGAACCGTGAGTGTATATACAAAGCGATTGGTGTTTATTCTTAAGCCAGTTGTTTGCTTACTCCAGCAGTCTATAACTTCATACGGGCTGTCCTTATTTTACTTCCCCCTTCCCCCTCACTGCTCGGGCTCAAGGGAGGCTATATATGTTTCAAAAGAACTTACAGCTACATCCCAGCACTTTACCTTTTCCTGAGCACCGGAACAGGTGACAGGTTTACCACACAAATTGCAATGGGCTATTACAGCCTGCTACGTTCTGGGCCGCAGTGTTTTGTTGAGGTGACAAGGTATCTCCCCCAAATATGGGCACTAAAAAGAAAGACTGCGATTGTATGTGCCTGCAATACACCCCTGGACAACACTATAGAATAGAAACAGAATCCCAAGGGCCCTTCAGAACACTTCTGCTGAGATTATGCTGATCTGCACCAGCCCAGGTTCTTCGTTGCCATAAATAGCCCTGATGTCAGCTGCCTGGCTCAACAGCACTCTCATGATTCTCCCCTCAGCTTTTCTTGCTATTTTTGGTGACATTAAGTTCATTATTCCTTTGCTTTTTCATGCACAAAGATCTTTACTAACTTTACCCTTCACTTTCTGCAATGCCATATCCCTTTTAATGCATGTAACCACGTCCACTAGACTCAACGTTACTGACTGTCCTTCTCTTTTCCAAACTGCTGTTATCAGCTTCTGTTTCTATTTCCCTTGAGAGAGGCCCTCTGCAAGGGAAACCCAGATTCCTTAATGTGGGGCATATAAAAGCATATATTACAATTTATATGTAGCCCTGGTAAGATTTGGGGCTTTATATCTTTCTCCTACTGGTGTAACTCCATCTAAGGGCAGGCCGCCAGTAGTTATCATTGGTTTCCCCCACTTCAAGCCCTGCCTTGATTGGTGGAGGTAGGCCTCCTGACTCTGTGTGGAAGGCAAGAGACACAGGGGAGGGGCCTGCTGACAGCATGAGGGGTGCGGCTGTCTAAATTTAGTTGCCTGATCCTGTCAGTGGCAGTTAGTTGGTGTTGGAGTGGCTGACCAGACAGTCAGTATTAGAGTGAGACCTGTTATAGGAGTGAGGCTTGCCCTGTGATCAGAGGCAGGAGAATGCAGGCATATATTTGGAGGAGAAGCTAAGACCAGACCTATTAGAGCTGATAGCACTATAGTGTGGTGGACCAATGCCCCTCACCCTGCTCAGGGGGTGAGGGGGGAAAGCTAGCCTCACCTCGAGGTCTGCACCTTGGGGTGGGTGTCGGGAGTATTGGAGCACCATACAGCCCATCCTGAAGGGGTATAGCCTGGAGGAGAAGGAGAGGAGGAAGACCCTGTACACTGTATCTGATTGCTGCTGTGTGCTGCTGCTGGAGAATAAAGAGATGTTGCTGCTTTTATACAAGACTGTGGGGGTTATGCACTAAGCTCCGAGCTTTCGCGCTGGCCTGAAAAAAATTAGCACATCCGATAAAAAATGAAGCCGGCGGCGCGATTCACTAAGGCCCGCAGACCATTTTGTATCGGACGTGCCCAAAACTGGCTTATCGTGCGTGCAATGTATTTCCCCGCTGCTATCGCACTTAAAGTTCCCGTACGCTAGCTGATTGAAAAAAAAGCCGCTTGTAACATTTGCATGGAGATTTGCCATCTCCATGCAAGGCTGTTACAGGCGATCATACACTAAATAAATACATTTTAATTATAGTGTACATGAGCAAGGGGTCTCCGGAGCTGAACCGCATTGGTTTCAGGTCCGAGGACCCCCTACTTCAGGAGATACAGGCCCCGTTATGGGGTGCCGGTATCCCCTGCAGAATTTCAATGTCCCGGTCACGTGACGCGGACGCTTGAAATTCTGCAGGGGATACCGGCACCCCATAACGGGGCCTGTATCTCCTGAAGTAGGGGTTCCTCGGACCTGAAACCAATGCGGGTCAGCACCGGAGACCCCCTGCACATCTACAATATAATTAAAATGTATATTTAAAAAAGAATTAACAAACATCAATACACGACCCCCCTCCCGCCCTCCTCCCCAGCACATACAGTACAATAAAATGCAAAATAACTATTATCCAGATATGGATAATAGATTATTTGCCCATTATTAAACACTGCATTAGCATACTTAAATAAAGTCAATAACAACAGTAGCCAGCTAATCCAATCAATACAAGCAGTAACAACATCAACAATTATTTAATTAAACCATTAACCAATGAAACCAATTAATTCCTAAACCAACTCAAAATGAATAGTAACACTAACCAATCAAACCAATGAATTACAACAACATTAATGAATGTAACATTAAAAGACAAATAAATACATTCAAACAATCTCTGAAAGAACCATAAAATGCATTAGCCAACATAATACAACATTAACTACAAACGAACACAAATCACAAACATTTTATTACATTAAGCAGGAAAAATACAAACAATTACATCCACATAAGAAACTGACATTAAAAAAACCAACAGCAATACCAAGCCAGAAATGCCCCCCAAATATTGTCATAATAATGTATTAATCTGTACCCTAAAGTGGTACAGATTAATATATTATCAGTCAATGTGCCTCCCCCAAAAAATCAACAATCACATCCAATGAACAAACCTGTAAAAAAAGACATTTACAAACATTCTATATATTACTTACCATTAGAAGCGGTGGCCCTCCGACTCCTGGGGTAACAGGAAGCTCACGTACCTTGAAGGCCTCCAACAGCATCCGATGCCATCTGCCATGAAGATCCAGCAAAGGTACCCAAATCTTCTTTTTTCTTTCTTTACTCACCGTCTTCTATCTTCATCTGTAACCATTTCTTGTTCTTATTTATCTTCTTTCTTCATCTGTCAATCCAAAATATCCCATGTTAAATCCCAGCCGATGCTGTCTCGTCGGCTTCTTGGGCTCAAATAAGGCGTCACGGCCTTAAATAGGGCTTGTAACGTCACATTTAGCCTCAAAATGGTGAACAGCCACCTGATTGGCTGTTCAAACCATGTTCCGACTTTAATTTTTTTTTTGACATGATGTCACTTAAAGGGAATGATGCCAGCCAATCAGAATGGCTGTGCTTCATTTGCCTTTAAGATGACGTCACGAAGCCGGCGTCACATGGTATTTCAGCCAATCAGATTTTGGGAAACAATTCCACACTCTGATTGGCTGAAATACCATGTGACGCCGGCCATCTTGAATTTCGTCACGTCATCTTAAAGGCAAATGAAGCACAGCCATTCTGATTGGCTGGCATCATTCCCTTTAAGTGACGTCATGTGAAAAAAAATTTTTAAAGTCGGAACATGGTTTGAACAGCCAATCAGGTGGCTGTTAACCATTTTGAGGCTAAATGTGATGTCACTAGCCATATTTAAGGCCGTGACGCCTCATTTGAGCCCAAGAAGCCGACGAGACAGCATCAGCTGGGATTTAACATGGGGTATTTTGGTTTGACAGATGAAGAAAGAAGATAAAGAAGAACAAGAAATGGTTACAGATGAAGATAGAAGAAGGTGATTAAAGAAAGAAAAAAGAAGATTGGGGTACCTGAGCCGGATCTTCATGGCGGATGGCATCGGATGCTGTTGGAGGCCTTCAAGGTACGTGAGCTTCCTGTTACCCCGGGAGTCGGAGGGCCACCGCTTCTAATGGTAAGTAATATATAGAATGTTTGTAAATGTCTTTTTTTACAGGTTTGTTCTTTGGATGTGATTGTTGATTTTTTGGGGGAGGCACATTGACTGATAATATATTAATCTGTACCACTTTAGTAGTATTTTTGTTGGCACAACATTGGTACCGCAGGCCCGCGGGTATCCCAGGACTCCCGCGGGGACCCGGGACGGCCGCGGGGTCAGCCGGGGACACCCCGCAGATGGGCAGGATTCAGCGCAAACAGCTGATCATACGATCAACGTTGGACTTAGAAAGAATTTCAAGGAAAAGCCCGCTTTAGAGCGCAAAGTGCCTGTTTGCGCGGCTTAGTGCATAGCGCTCGGAGGAACTTCACGTTCTAAAAGCACTTTGCGCTCTAAAAACGACTTATCACTGCTTAGTGCATTGCCCCCTGTGTGTGAGACTGAAATCTCTCGCCCTGAAGCAAAGGGCTCTCTGGAAGGATTTCACCCTACATCCTAAGGGCTTACCAGAGTTGGAGGCGCTGCACCGTTGCTAAAGTTGAAGGCATATACCCCAGAAGCCTGTCCCTGTTGTCCCCTATACCATCGCGGGAGACTCAGGCCCTCCTGTTCCTCACAGGTATGCACCACCATAAGACATGTAGCCAGCCCTCACTACACCCTTGGGGTCCGATCTGCGACCGGGGGGGGGGGGGGACATGGGTTACATATACTATCATCATAATTAGTAGGTTAAAGTCTACTATTATAGGGAAATAATATTTTTCTCTCTCTTTTCTGTCTGCCTTCTTTCCCTCCTTTGAGACTTGTTTTTAATGTCAACAGCAGCACACAAAAAAATACAAATATGTCTGGATGTCGGGGGACCAATAATCAGCACCAATGGACCCCCAAGTTCAGATAATATTAAAAAATAACAACATCAAAACAAGCAGCCTGGTTTGCTTCTTTAAAGTCTTCCTTTCTTGATTTTTGGAAGTCAAAGAGACACAGAGCTAATTATTAGATTAGAAATACATATGACAAAAAGAAAATTGCAACTTCGCAAATTAATTTTTCACAAGAAACAAAGGCCCAAAAACATCAAGTAGCGGAAAAATGTCAAAATTAGCACGTTCCTTAGAAATATTTAAGACATGAGTAAATTCTGCAAATTATATATATATTTTCTTTTTGCTCTCTTAGAAACGTGCGATGCTTCAATAAAACTTTACTAAAACTTACCAATAACAATCACACGGTCATGAAAATGGCAACAGCAACGCTTAGCTCTAAAATGGCAGGCGAAAGTTTGTGATCATTTTCAAGGCAACAACTTATATAAAGCCCACATCTCCTCATACAAGTTGTTAATGCTGTTGGGAGGTGTCACGGTGGACACAAACTTATCAACACTTTTTATATTTTTGGGATTCTCGATTGAACACAACAAGGAGAAAAATAAATTGTGATTTATTTCCTTTCTAGACAAACACACGACAACTTCAGAATACACTTAATATAACACTTACTGGGATGGGGAAACAAAATAAATTGTCCTTTGCACGAAAGCGCAAGAAATGCAGTCTTTGTTTATAGGTCCCGTGGCTAGATCGCAACTTGCCGATCTAATAACTTGGCCAAATCAAAGTATTTCATAAAAGTTCATAGGCATTCCTTCTGGAGTCCCCAGGGCTAACTAATTCCGAAGTTTGGGGTAAATTCTTGGTTTCGGTGGTATAAACCCCTCGTGTACTGGAACTGCTACCGCTGTGCTTGAACGAAGTGCTGCGTAAAGCGTAGTCACATCATGAATGGTATCTTGATCACCCTGGGGATAGTCCGGTGGACATAGTTATAGGCTGATCAAGGGTATCCTTAACATGTCCACCCAATCCCCTCCGTGGGAATATTTCACCCACCAATGTCCGTTTTACCCGCAGTTTGCAAAACCGTTTTAAGCATCTGCTTCGGGGTTCTATTGAACCTCTAACATAATCCGTTGGTCTGGGGGTGCTAAGGGGTCGTGCGCTGGTGCTTCACCCCGCACACATCCCAGAGACACTGCAGCAATTCACTCATGAATTGCGACCCCTGATCGGTTAGAATCTCACTAGGGAAACCTACCCTAGAAAAAATGGTTAACAGAGCCTTAGCTACTGCCCTAGCATCAATAGTAGCAAGCGCTACCGCCTCAGGGTTTCGGGTGGCAACGTCCACCACCGTGAGGATGTAGTGCTTCCCTGACCAGCTGGGAACCATGAGGGGTCCGACGAGGTCCATAGCTACCCGCTGAAAGGGTTCCCCTATTACCGGAAATTGGGTCAGGGGTGCCTTCACACGGTCACCCACCTTACCTGCTCGCTGGCAAACTTCACAGGACCGGAAGAATTCTGCCGCTTCACTGGATGCCCCCGGCCAGTAGTAACACTGCAACAGCCGGGCTCGTGTCCGAGCCACCCCCTGATGCCCCGCTAGTGGAATGGAGTGGGCTACAAACAACAACTGCCGCCTATACTCCCGGGGTACCACTAGCTGTCTCTTCCCCGTCCATACCTCATCTAACCCTGTAGTCCCTTGCTCTCTATACAGGAGCCCGTGGTGCCACAAAAAGTAATCAGACCCATTGCTTGACTTAGTCTCGGACGGCCAAAGTCTCATGCCCTCTAAGCTAGGGTCTGATCGCACCGCAACCCTAAACTGGGTACCTAACTCTGGCCACCCTCGGGTCATACCTGAGTCAAGGGGACAAGGAACAGGGACAGGGAACAGTAAGTCAGTGTCAGAAGGCGACTTAGTCTGGCTTACCTGTCTGGTCTCCGCAGAGACTGCTGGAACCGTAGGTCCCAAATGCAGGGGGACAGGGGCTGGTTCAGCTGCAATCCTTGCTGACTGGCTTCTGGTGATCACTGCAACAGATACCAGCTCAGTTGTGAAAATGCAGGTAACATGTCCCAGGTCGTTACCAAGCAAGATCTCGGTGTCCAACTCAGGCAAAACCCCCACTTCCCTCATGCCACGTCCGGCACCCTAGTCCAAAAAGTGATGGTCCAGGGACCATCCTTCAGTGGTAGCTGAGAGTTACTGTATCGGGCAGAAGCCTGCTTGTTGCTGTGCTGTACAGAAGAGATAATAAACCGATCCTGTTTCTATACCTCCTGCATGGTGCGTGACCTTATTGGGGGGAGAGGTAATAGTTCTACCGTGGGAGATCACCTTCAGTTCCTGGAGCCTACGGCAGATGGAGGCGCTGCACTGCTAAAGAGATATGTAGGATATGAACCCCAGAAGCCTAGTTCAGTGTCCCCACTTCCACCGGCGGATGACTCAGCCCTCCTGTTACCAGCAGGTATCATGCACCACACAATCCGTAATGGCCACATCTCCCACCTGGTGGGGGAAACACTGTTACATAGATATATTGTAATGGTTTATTTGAAGTTGGGAGGAGTACCTCTAGTTTCAGCTCCAATGCAGTAGGGCAGGGGTGCACAATGTGTTCCCCCTGCCTGATCTCCTCCCCTGGTCGCGCTCCCCTGATCGGCTCCGGCGTCCAATGACGTTGCGGGGTCATGTAATGCTGGGTTACCATGGCTATGCGTCACCGAAGACAAGGTAGGAGAATGTTATAGATGGGTCATGTGATGTCACATTGGAGAAATTTACAGAGGCCTCGCGCGGTCCCCCAGCATTTAATTTAAATGCCTTGGGGGAGAGCGCAGGGCCTCTTTGACTACCACACCCCCTGCCCCCTGGTAAATTTTGCGCCTCTCCATTTGTACGCCCTTGCAGTAGGGCACTTTTTTGCAGCATTGTTCCTGCATCAGTTGCATTTGATGGATCTTCAGTACAGTTTGAAAAGCTGAAGGCTTTTATAAGGGAAAATCGAATATAACATTAGGTATGTTTTAGACACTTGCAGATAACACAGGATAAGGGAGAGAGATCAGACTGGTGATTGCTCAGAGTGCTGCTGCTAACAAATCAGCTCTTGCTCTGCTGCTAGAAGCCATTTTCAAGTTTGCCATGCTGTTTCTATGTTGTATACTTGAATATGCAAGAGCTCATAAATTAAGTGTCATGCTGTAACGTTGCTGACTGCAAGACAGGATACGAACCCGCAGGCAAAGGTAGGGAGTAGTACACCGACCTTGGCCTGGGATCTGATGCCTAAGATGCAGGGGTAGTCAAGTCCAATTCCGGGGTCGAGGCAGGCAGCAGCCATGGGTGGTCAGGTTCAGGCAGAGGTCAAGCACAAGCAGGTAAACAGAGAGACAAAGACAGGGCTCAAGAAGAACGAGGTACAGAGTACTTTGCATGAGCATTGACAGGGAGCAACTGCCTGCTAGTTAAAGGTCAGAAGCAGCTGCTGGCAATGAGGGCCAGAGAGAGGCTGACTTTCTGTCAGGAAGTGAGGAGCAGGAATTGCCAGGAAGTAAGATGGCCACGGTCGCTTCAGTGAGGGAGAGAGGTCACTTCCTGTCGGCAGCTATCTTAGGTTTTCGGACAGATCCCTTATACAATCCCCCCCTTCAGGGTAGAACTCCAGGGTGACCAGATTCTGGCTTATCTGGACGTCCACAGTAGGGGAGGGCGGGCTGTATCTGGATGAGTATTTGGGAAAGGTTGAGGTGTACTCTGGGGAACCGGGGCTGGCTGGTATGTGTCTAGGACAGGTCAGGAAGTAACTGGGACATGTCAGGCTGTTACTGGGATTGGTGTGGTTATAACTGGGACTGGTGGGGCGGGTTGGGAAGTTATTGGGACTAGTCAGGCTGTAACTAGGACTTGTGGGGCTGTGACTGGGGGAGGTCGGGGAGTAACTGAGACTGTTCGGACTGTAACTGGGACATGTGGGATTTTAACTGGGACTGGTGGAGCGCGTTGGGATGTAACGGAGTGGGGTTGTAACTGGGTCTGGTGGGGCGGGTTCGGGAGTTCCTGGGACTAGTCGGGCTGTAACTTGGACTAGTGGGGCTGTGGATGGGAGAGGTCGGGGAGTAAGTAGGGCTGGTCTGGCTGTAACTGGGACTGGTTGGGCTGTGGCTGGGGGACGTCAGAGAGGAGGAGGTGGGAGAGGTAGGCAACTTGGCCTGGGCTTTCTGGATGCGTTGGGGCATGGTAATGGCAGACATGATCTTAGCAGGAGGAAAGATGGGAACCTTATCCGTAGAGTCTATGTCGTCCGTGGACAACTGGCAGGATAGGGCACCTTTTTGTATCCTGGGTGATAGGAGACCCCAACAAGATGACATGTGGAAGGCATTTCCCATCGCAAGCAGACCCCCAAGTTAGTATCTGTCCTGAGGTCCAGTCAATCTGGGGTTTATGAATGCGTAGCCAAGGATGCCCCAGGATAACAACGATGGTTGGTGAATGGATAACATCCAGCTGAAGAACCTCGTGGTGCAAACCACCAACTGTGACTTTGAGCTGAGTCGTCTCTTGCGAGAACGACCCCAGATCCCAACTGTCTGCAATTAATAGAGGAAATACCCAAGTGCATGTCTTTTCTCTGGAGAGGAATATTGACTCACTGAGCGAAGGTTTTATCCACGAACATACCGGTGGCTTCAGAATCCACGAAGTCCTTGGCAGTAACTGAATGGTTCTGCCAAGATAAACAGATGGTGATCATCAGGCAACTGGAAGATGGGGATATGGCTCAAATGCCCAGAGGCAACTCCCCTGTTTGTACTGGGCACTGGCCATCTCCCGATTTCGCTATCTATGCGGGGTCCATTGCGTGGCTCGTGCAATGTGTAACATTGCTGACTGCAGGCTACTATAGCGTGAGCCAGAGAAAAAACTGTCTTGCGCTTCAGTGGTCAGTAGTGCACCTATGGTGTCAAAGTAGTCAATGGGGCTGAATAAGAGGGAGCTGTGCGTGGCCACTGAGTTAACCGGAGTAGGGGGAAAAAAAACCTTACCTATATCTCATCTCCGGTCTGGGACCTGCTCTCCTCAACAGCTCCTACGTGCAGCCTTCTGTAAATGTCAGGGAATGGAAGGGCTCTGGCGCAACTGCGCATGACAGACTTGAAAAAAACTCCCGGATGATCTTCAACAAACTTTATTGCACATCACACACTTGGGGCTACACCACGATCTCCCCCTCTACGCGTTTCACCCTCTAGGATAGGGCGCTGACTGCAGGCTACTATAGCGTGAGGTATACCTTGATATCTGTGGTCTACCAAAAAGGGTGCAGTCTACACTAGATGGTGCTCTGCTTTTTCTGGAGTAGCTGTGTAACAGGGGAGTTATCCCTGTTCAGGTAATGTGCCTCTAATCCAGCAGTGTGGTGGTTAACTGCTGGTAGTCAATTAACAAAACACCACCTGCCTGATTAGATGGCTTAGAAAGCCTGTCTTTTGAAACAGGAAGTGAGAACTCCTTAGCTGTGACTGAGAGCTGAACTTGGGAGAGAGAGCAGAGATTGTCTTTGACTCTCACAACAGTCTTGAGCCCTGCCAGAAGAAACAGCAGAGCTGCTTACAAGACACAGGGAAAACTTCTAAACCTGTATGCTGACCAACCCTGAAGCAGGAACAGTGAAGATTTTCCCTCCAAACCACAAGGAACAGATAAGACTTTCATTCTTAAAAGACTGCTTATATCTGCTTATTGCATGCTATCTGTTTGGGGCTGCGAGAACTGCTTGACTAAGGGAGATGTGAATTATTGCATAGTGTTTCACTAGAAATACTCCCAAGTGAATAGAAGCTTTGTCCCCCCCCCCCCTGTGTTTGGATGAATTTCCTGATGAAAAGGAAAAGGCACAATAAAGCCTTATTATAATTTCACATTATAAACGACTCCAAGTGTGTACCTCTGTGAACGTCCATCTACAAGCTGTATGTACACTAGAGAGTCCTTCCTTAAACCTTTACCCTAACATCCCATACCCTAAAACCCTCTACCCTATGCCCTTACTGTTCTGGTCCAGGATCATTGTAGCAAATGAGTAGGATCATGCAGTTAAACTCATCCCCTTTAAATTCACACAGAGTCCTTCTATTATCTGTAACTTTATTGGAGGGGGTATACAGGAAACATAGACTATCTTGAAGGCAACATTTGTGAAAAAAAGGTAAAAAGCAATGCCTTGTTTTGGGAAAACAGTGAGAAGGATGGTTACTCACAGGGCTGCTGGTTCCGAAAGGAAGCGTGCTTGCCTGTACAAGCAGGAAATAAAGCAAGGGCTGTTCCAACTAGCAGGGGGAGGAGGGGCAGCCCAACTCACAGAGGAGCAGAGGGGAGTTGCCAAGGCAACAGGGTGAGAAGCCAGGGAAGGGAGTTATAACAACATTATATTGAGGAGTGATAGCAGCCTCAGAACAGGGGAAACAACAAACAGGTTCCAGGATGCACCCCATTTGGTATCAGTAGATACCACTATCTTAATATATAAATTCGAAATTTGTGGGGTTGAAACAACATGTGGTGAATGTGATTGGTCCGTGGGTCTGCCCGCCCCCCCGCGACTCTCATTGGCCAAGAGGTAAGCTCCACTCTGACACACACATACACACACACAGACATTGGTCAATGTGTCCGCCCGCCCATACTCAGCCTCCCACATGACTGTCATTGGCCAAAAGGTACACTGACATCACTGACACATACCTACTTGACTGTCACACATTGACACTGACACACCATACCCCCAGAGAACCCCTGCGGAGTCCAAGGTAACTTTCAGCCATCTCACACTATCACCCCTGTCTACACACACACTGCCCTTTCATCCATCTCACACTCTCACCCCTGTCTACACACACACTGCCCTTTCATCCATCTCACACTCTCACCCCTGTCTACACACACACTGCCCTGTCTACACACACACTGACTGTCACCCCTGTGTACACACACAGTCACACCTGAGACCATGACACTCACTGTTACACACTCACACCTGAGACCAGAATAAAAACGGCTTCTTAAAAAATGACGTTCTCCCTTCACTGTAAAAAATCCCTTTTATTGAGCTCCGCACACATGTCACTCCCTTTAGCCGTGCACCTTTCCCTGTAGCTGCGGCCGCCATCTCCTGCACCCGCCCAAAACTCCCTGTCCTCTTCAGCTACTCACACACGCCTGAACGGACCCTGCCCGACACTCCCTGTAGCCGCGTAGCTTTCCCTGTATCTGCGCCCGCCATAGCCTGCAACTGCCCGCCACTCACTATACCCACAAGCACTAAATACACTACTGTAGCCGCGCTAGCCTGCACATGGCCGCCCGACACTCCCAAACGACCGTCGCCTGCACACGGCCGCCCGACACTCCATAAATCACCATGACACAAAATGGCCGCATTCAACTGCCTTCCCGCCCTATGCACTCTTATTTGCCATTATAAAATGGCCGCCCATCACACCACCTTCACCTACGCATTCCCGGTTTGCCAATTAATTATTTGCTGCCTTTCATTTCATTTTTTTTCCTCTCATTGTCTTCATTATTTACCCTTTGCCAAACCTTACTTATGTCCAGCCTTTCATTGCCTTAATTACTGCCTCTTTCACAATTACATCCTTTTCCTCTCATTGCCTTAATACTTTTTTACCTCGCTTCCGTTCAGCATCATGCTACAATTGCCGTATTCCCGCTTTCACTCTGCGCTCTGCATCAGCTCCCTTAGCTCCGGTTACTCCATTATCTCCCCGGCGCTAACTTCCCTCCCCGGCGCTCACTTCCCTCCCCGGCGCTCACTTCCCTCCGGTGGCCACGCGGGCTGGGAAATGCCCGCTGGGGGGCCAAGCAGCCTCCTTGGATCTGCGCCAGTTCCACTCTCCACCACCTCTCACTCCCGTCGTGTGTGTGTGTGTGTGGAGAGGGACATTTTACTCCTGCCAACAATTTGTGTCTCACTTTCACCCTCCCCTCACTTTAACCCCCCCCCTCACTTTCACCCTCCCCTCACTTTCACCCACCCTCCCTCACTTTCACCCTCCCCTCACTTTTACCCCCCCCTCACTTTCACCCTCCCCTCACTTTCACCCCCCCTCCCTCACTTTCACCCCTCCCTCACTTTCAACCCCCCCCCCCTCCCTCACTCTCACACCCCCTCCCTCACTTTCACCCCCCCCCTCACTTTCACCACCCCCTCACTTTCACCCCCCCTCCCTCACTTTCACCCCCACTCCCTCACATTCACCCCCCCTCCTCACTTTCACCCCCCTCCCTCACTTTCACCCCCCCTCCCTCACTTTCACCCCTGCCCCTCCCTCACTTTCACCCCCCCTCCCTCACTTTCACCCCCCTCACTTTCATCCCCCCTCCCTCCGTCCCTTTCACGCCCCCTCCCAACCTCACTTTCACCCCCCCTCCCTCACTTTCAACCCCCCCTCCCTCACTTTCACTCCCTCCCTCCCTCACTTTCACCCTCCCTCTACCCCTCACGTTCACTCCCCCCTCCCTTCCTTACTTTCACCCCCCTCCCGCCCTCACTTTCACTCCCTCCCTCCCTCACTCCCCCCTCCCTCACTCCCCCCCTCCCCCCTCCCTTTCACCCCCCTCCCTCACTTTCATCCCCCCTCCCTCACTTTCACCCCCCCTCCCTCACTTTCACCCCCCTCCCTCACTTTCACCCCCCTCCCTCACTTTCACCCTCCCTCCCTCACTTTCACCCTCCCTCCCTCACTTTCACCCTCCCTCTCTCACTTTCACCCTCCCTCCCTCACTTTTACCCTCCCTCCCTCACTTTCACCCTCCCTCACTCCCTCACTTTCACCCTCCCTCCCTCACTTTCACCCTCACTCCCTCCCTCACTTTCCTCCCCCCCCTCCCTCCCTCACTTTCCTCCCCCCTCCCTCCCTCCCTTTCACCCCCCCTCCCTCCCTCCCTTTCACCCCCCTTCCCTCCCTCACTTTCACCCCTCCCTCCCTCACTTTCACCCCCCTCCCTCGCTCCCTCCCTCCCTCACTTTCACCCCCCCTCCCTCCCTCCCTTTCACCCCCCTCCCTCCGTCCCTCCCTTTCACCCCCCTCCCTCCCTCCCTTTCACCCCCCTCCCTCCCTCACTTCCTCACTTTCACCCCCCCTCCCTCCCTCCCTCCCTCACTTTCACCCTCCCTCCCTCACTTTCACCCCCCTACCTCCCTTTGACCCCCCCTCCCTCCCTCCCTTTCATCCCCCCTCCCTCCCTTTCAACCCCCCTCCCTCCCTTTCACCCCCCTCCCTCCCTCCCTTTCACCCCCCTCCCTCCCTCCTTTTCACCCCCCTTCCCTCCCTCCCTTTCACCCCCCCTCCCTCCCTCCCTTTCATCCCCCCTCCCTCACTTTCAACCCCCTCCCTCACTTTCACCCCCCCTCCCTCACTTTCACCCCTCCCTCCCTCACTTTCACCCCCCTCCCTCCCTCACTTTCACCCCCCCTCCCTCCCTCACTTTCACCCCCCCCTCCCTCCTTCACTTTCACCCCCCCTCTCTCCCTCACTTTCACCCCCCCTCCCTCACTTTCTCCCCCCCTCCCTCCCTCCCTCACGTTCACCCCTCCCTCACTCACTTTCACCCCCCCTCCCTCCCTCCCTTTCACCCCCCCTCCCTCCCTCCATTTCACCCCCCCTCCCTCCCTCCATTTCACCCCCCCTCCCTCCCTCTCTTTCACCCCCTGCCCTTCAAGCCCCCCTCCCTGCCCTTCACGCCCCCCCTCCCTGCCCTTCACACCCCCCCTCCCTGCCCTTCAAGCCCCCCCTCCCTGCCCTTCAAGCCCCCCCCCTCCCTGCCCTTCACGCACCACCGCCCTTTACGCACCCCGCCCCTGCCATCCCGACCAATGCCGGGTATATCAGCTAGTAAGGTATATAACAAAACAATACAATAAACATCATATAAAGTCCATATTCCACATAACACGTGATAGCTGGTACCACTGGACTACAAAGTCCTTTTGGAGATAAAGGTACCAAGTAGGTGAACCAGTCCAGGATGGCTGGATGCTCCTCAATGTGCTTTTAGGGGCCATAGAATGGGTAGGACCCACAAAAATGGTAATAGGGACACACAGGCGGTGGTATCCCAAGTCCTTATAGTCTTGGTAAGAGTTCTGGTTCTAACAATGGTTGAGACTGCAACCATGAACGTTGTCAAGGCTCATGGGAGAGTCAAGTAGAACCTGCCTGCAGGATCGTGGAGTCTTCTCCGTTGAGCAATTTCAATGGTGTGTTCCCAGTACACTTGGGGATTGTATGATTCAACTTCCAGAAGGAACTTTCTTTAGAGAGCCTTTTTCCACTGATACAGCTGAACTCATCTGCTTGCATTTCCTTCTGGACGCAACTGGGGACAATCTTCTTTGCCTCTGTTATTGCGCTGACACTGATTATACTCTTGCAGAGATGCCAACCACGACAGGTGTCTACTTTACCACCAGGTGTGTGGCCGAAAGCAGTGGCAGCATGCTTGAGACGTGCAAACGCTCACTGGAGCATTGTCCATTTAGAGGAACGATGCAATCCTTGCATAGCTTTAGGTGTCACGTTTGTGAACACAGCACAAACTCTGTATTTACTTCTGGGGATATTATTTCAAATATGCCTGCTGGAACCGATGGGATCTCGTCAGGTTGTGTCAGAGACTGTTGGCGATGACTTGCTCTGTGGGTGAGCTGTAGACACTAACCTGTAGCTGTAGACTACTAGCTGTAGTCTGCAGGTTTCTGGTTTGTAGGCACATGGTGCCATTGATTTGTTTGTGTGGATTTCTCGATTTCCTCTACTTTGTTTAGGAGATGTCCACTGGGTGAATGGAATGGAGGCGGAGCCATCCAACTGTTTGTCTTGTCTTTGAAGATTTCCTTGTAGATCACCTTCAGGAGATATTTCTCTTCGTTTTGTGAAGTTGGTATATCATCTTTTGTCATCTGGACTACTGTACATCCTAGGCCATTCCTCTGATATAAAGATGTATTTGTGGTTTTCAGGGGTATAACCTTGTTTCTCTTCATTGCCAAGCCTTTCCTTCACTTGGATATGGCTAGAACATGGTTTGAAGAGGGATACGTGTCCATATTCCATTATATTTGTTCTTCAGTGTAAAAGGGATTTATCACTGTTGGAAAAACGTGCCTTTAGTCCAGCAGTGTGCTGGATAATTGCACACCAGCGATCAACCAGACTCCACCTGGCTGATTAGGACTGTCAGAAAAAGCCTGTTCTGAGAAACAGGAAGGAGATTTTCCTTAGCCCACAAGTAGGGCTGACCAGAGGAACAGATGTCTTGAGCTGCAGAAGGACTGTATGCTGATAGCAAGCCAAGGGGACCAGACCTCTATACCTGGACACAAACATTGCCATAGCACACCAGGGTGCTGACCCATGAGAGCAAAGAGGCCTTCCCCTACAGCTACAACAAACAGATAAGAGACTTTCATATTGGACTGTTGTATATCTATATGTATATATGTTTGGCGGTGGTAACTAGCTTAGCGACCCACCCAGTTAGAAAGGGACGGAGTAAAGGTGTAGATATTCTCCAAAGCGGAGTATGCCTTTATTTTGTTTATTTTGAGAGTTTTTGCCATGTTAAAGGAACAGGCACAATAAAGCCTCATTTTAGTTTCACCTTAAATTGGTCTCCATTGCATACCTCTGCACACATCTCCTACATATTGTGTCAGAAGTTGGGATGAGAGGTGGCCCTTGAAGTTTAATGGGGTCCCAGAGACTGCCTGTGAACATTTGTTGTGCTTTTGTCTGCTTAAGTTCCTGCAAACAGCCTGAGCAACAAAACAAAGAATCACGTGCAGCAGTGACCAGAATTAAAGGGCTACACATCCAGGCAGGAAAACTACACTGCACTGGAGAAAGCCGCAATGCCACAGTTGGAATGGGAGGACTGCGACAGACGGTGAACCAAACAAGGTACTGATGCTGTGACCAACCACTTGGGGAAAAAAAACCCTGGGAATTTAAAATGGCTGCCCAGCTGAAGTCAAATACAGACTCTGCAATAATGGGGAAGAAAATGTGTTCCTGGCGTAAAGAGCCAAGCCACATGGAGCAGTGTCCCTTCAGGCCTTATTCAAACAATGAGGATGAACCGTACGTTAGCAGCCAGAGGAATATTTTTTTCAATGAGCCAAGGAACTGCAGCAGCAAGCAATGCTCTGTGGACACAAGGAAGTGTCATGCTTGTGCGAGCCCACAGACAAGACCTGACCTTAGCACTGAGGTGGGAAGGACAAAGCCACACACCCACAGTAGCAAAGGCGGGCCAAGTAGGTGGTTTGTAGCATTGCTGGGTCTGGGTATGAAGAAAAGGGTTCATCCAATACTCGCCAGGTTCCAAGGGTAGGAGAGGTACACGTAGTCGTTATCCGTAAGCCAGGGGTAAAGAGCCAGAGAGAATCCAAATGCAAAGCCAGGTCGGTACACGAGAGGTTAATCCATAAGTCAGGGGTCAAGAGCCAGAGAGACTCCAAATGCAAAGCCAGGTCAGTACACGAGAGGTAACTGTAGAAATCAAAGCAAGATAGGGCTGGACAAGCCAGGCACACACAAGGCTACACAAAGTTTATGTTCAGCAAGGTATGCCAGGAAGAGGCAGTTTTATATAGGAGACAGGAACCAGTAGGGGAAGGAGTGGAGGCGGGGCCTCCGCAGATGCCAAGGATAGGCTGCAGGAGACAAGGGCACATAGCAAAACTTGACATGTAGCTGGGGCTCGTTGCGCGCCATCATGCGGGTGCACCGCGCAGGTGCGGCGCGTCCCGAGGGGACGGAGCTATTCTCAGTGACCGTGCATAGAAGGAGCGGGTGCGCGCACGCTCTGTAACAGGAATGGTGATGCGCACATCAGCGGGGGCGAATCTTCAGCAGCTTCCACTGCAGTACTATAGGTAAGCGAGGAGGGAACGCGCCGCAAGGGACGCGCTCCCCGATTCCTCACAGGAATGTACAGAGGTTTTTCTTGGCATGTGCACATCCGGTATTACTAATGAGAAAGAATGTGTGCACAGTGCTACTAATGTTTCAGAATCTGCAAAAGTAAAGAAGAAAAAGTCTACAGAGACGCTTGTGAGAGCTACGAACTCTACAAACAAAGTCTGCCCAACTGTAGGACTACCACAATTTGGAGTTCTAGTGAATACAGAGAAAACAGCGGCAATAGAGCCTCACGAGGTTATGAAGGAAAATATACCTGATACCGTCAAAATGGAGGCCAGGATGTGGCATTCCTGTAATGAACCCTACCCCACGGAAGAGTGGCCCTTCCGGTCATATGAAGATACAGATGAGGATAAAGACATCTCTTATGGGGAACCCGAACCAAGTCATACCCACAAAACACCCCAAGAATGGTGGGGGTGCCTGAACTCGGTACATAACGAAAAGACCGCTCTCTATGATGACGAATGTTATAGGCAGGAGCAAGAAAGGGAGCAGCAAATCACTAATATCTACGCCAGCTAATGCAACTGCAAGAAAAGCCTGGTGGATAAAGTGAAACTACTGAAAGTTCAAATAAAGAAGGAGACTCCAGTATCCCTGATGGGATGGAGTTGTCCAAAACAAAGAGGCAAAAAAAGAAAAAGAAAAGCAGTTCTTCACTTACCGTGGAAGGAACAGACACGTCCGCAAATCCCGCGGAGAAAAAGGGGGTCCGAGATACCCTGAAGCCAAGAGAAAATGAAGAATTCGTCCCTCGGATGACAGAAAATCCAGACGCCCCATGGCAGAGGCGTGTACTCCAAAGAAGTGTCTGTCCGGTGCTAACAGTGAGAAACCCTCAACCAACCATACCAGGGATGTGGAGCCGGAAACAATATGTGACGATCCCTTGATCAGCCCTGAAAATGCCCTGTAAACTGCTAGGCATGCCTGTGATATACTCCGTGAACTATTGAAACTGAAATAGATGACTACGCTGAGCTACAGAAAAATAACGCTGAGATACAGAAAAATAACGAAACAGAGATTACTCGGGCGCAAACTACGGCCGGTTGTGAATTCCAGATTAAAGATACTACCTCCACTGCTTCCCTGCTGTTTAAACCATACCAGGGTTTGAAGGCTCCTGCTGCTCAACCCCACCTAGGATCAATCCTGGATCCTTTAGAATTGGTACATAAAACAGAAAAATAGGGGAGCACAAGATTAAAGGATTGTTTGGACACAAATACAATATATACTGTAGGTAAATACCCAGAGGCAGGCTGCTGAGTTTGTAGCCAGCCCCTTTAAATCACACTACAGTGCACATGGGTTTGCTTGACCACGGTCAATGCACCTGCTGTGTGGTTAGTCTCTCTCAGCAAGAGGTTCGCAATTCCCATAGAGAGTTGGAAGTCTGTCAAAACGAGGTTCACACTCTCCGCATAGCACTGGATGCCTCCCACTAGAGATCAGCAGTTGCCACACAGAACTGGAGGTCTCTAAAAATAAACATCACAGTCTCGCTGAGGAGCTGGACATTTCTCAAAAAGCTATCCTCGGTCTTAGTATGGATCTTAAAGTCTCTCAGAAGGAGCTTCAGACACTCAACCTAGAGATAGAAGTCTCATGCCAGGGGACCGGTAGTCTCAAATCAGAATCTGTTTGAATCTCGGGACACGCCGGAGCACTTTGCATGCTGATATACAGCCTGGGTCCAGCCATCTATCAGCATTGAGACGGCGTCTTCACCACTGACTGTGAGCACGGACCGTCAGCTCCTCAGGTTGCTCTGCAGGGACACGCTGGGTACCTTTGCTGTACTGGAGTGTGCTGCTTCAGGGAGTCATCTTCTTTTTGCAGTACTTTTTCTGCATTCACCAGTGCTTCCTGCACTTCTAATTTTTCCTGGATCAATTGCTTCTTTACATTTTCTACTTGGTGAATCTTATCTCTTTCAGTGACCTGGTCAGTCAAGTCTGAATTTTTCTGTCTCAGAGTTGTCTTTGCTTTTCTTATAGTCTCTAAACGAATCATGATCTCTCGCTCAGCATCCTTCAATTCACAGACCTCTGTGCTGAGAGCGTGAATCTCATGGCGTGAGAGTTCCAGCTCTGTGCTGGGGATGTGAATCTCTTTCTGGGAGACTTTGAGCTCTTTATGCAGCCTTATTTCTGCACTCTCCGGTGCTTCCTGCATGCCAGAATTCTCCTGTGTAAATTCTCTCTTTACTCTACCAAGCTCTGCTTTGTGCACGCAAGCCTCTTGCTGAGAAACTTTTAATTTTGTGATAAGGTTTTGAACGTCTTTCTGGGACAACTCATAATACAGTTTCCTGTCAGTACTTGTTTTTTCTGATTGTCTCAGCTTTCTGTACATGGCGCTAGCGGTATCCTTTGTATACTCAAGGTCATTCGAATGTGAAGCTTCTTCCTTCCAGATTTGGTTCTCCATTTTACTGTCTCTACATTAGTCAGGGCCTTCTCATAGGTCTTCTTTAAGGTACATAACTCTGTGTTTAGACATTGGCACTCCTGGCGAGAGTGTTCCAGCTCTATGTTAAGAGTGTGAACCTCTTTTTGTGAGACATCCAATTCTCTACGGCAATTGTGAACATCTTGCAGAGTCTCCTCATTTTTCTGTTTCAGGTTAGCAATCATTTGATCAGACTGCTCTGCTTTTCAACCATAGCAGCCACCACAGCGTTTGCCCTCTCAAGACTATTCTTCACCTCCTTCAATTCACCCCATAAGAGACGCTCTGTATTCTGCAAAACACCATGTTCAAGTAAGGCTGGGCGTATACTCCTCTGTAACTCTGCATTAAGCCTCTGTAACTCTGTGTAAAGCCTCTGTAACTCTGCGTTAAACCTCTGTAACGCTGCGTTAAGCTCCTGTATTTTGGCGTTAGCTTCTCGTTCCTTACCCAAGCGTTCCCGCAGGACTTTATATTCAGGGTAGGCAGTTTGGAGTGCAGCATTTAAGGCATCTTGATTCTGGATCAAGGATTAACCTTCCCTTCGCTCCTCCTTTCCCTTTGCCACTGTTCCTGTGACGATTCCGTCCATCCCTCTGGTCTCCAGCACATCTCGGCGTCTTTCCGATGCACGTTGTCCTGCCATCGCAGACTCAAGTGGTTCAGTCACTTCCTCTTGCTCACACCACATTGCTTGCTTTCATTGCTGTGGGATACAGTATTCCTCATGCTGCTCCTGTTGCCACAGTTATATTTGAGGATGTGGGGACACGATTCTTCCATGTGACCTGGCTCCTGACAGGCCCTGCATACTGAATCATCTAGAAAGTCACCTGGTTTCGTTTTAGCTGGCATGGCTCGAAATTCTTGGGCATTGACTCCAAGGTTATAGGGTCCTGCACTCTGGACGCTGGTCCCTTCTGCAGCTTTCATCTGTGGGTGCGGCTCTCTTCCTGGGGCCACTTAAGAGATGTCAGTGTCATCCTCCTCATCATCGTATGGCCTGAAGGGACCCTGTTTTGTATGGTTACGTACATTATAACACAAATATATGACGTTGGCCATTTTAAAATCCAATTTTTTTTGTTTTTTTTTCTCTCTTTCACACACGACCGGGCAGACTTTATACACAACACATGAGTTGTACTTGCTTTACAATGTTTGAACCTTCTTTGTTCTTCTTAGGGCAACAACTTTACAAAAATCAATTTTTACTTTCTCCAACCCCGGCAGGGTAAACTTAACACTCAATACTTTGCTTATGGCGTTTGCTTTACACAGCACAGCAATCCTTTCATATCTGACGGGGCAAACTTTACACTCAGCACTTGCTAGCTGCAAATCACTTGCTTCAGCAAAATACAAATTTAGTTTTTTTGGTTTTCTGCTTGGGTTCATGAATTTGTCAGTAGTTGAAGATGTTCATGTGGCTATGCTGCTATGCACAGATGTGTGTTAAATGTATTTTATTATTAGAGAGATGTAAGTTTGGGGCTTTATGCTGTACTGTAGGTTATGGAAAGGCTTGCTATAGTATATTGTAATTGTTGGTGTCCTTTTTTGTATGTTTTGAACTTGTTCTCTGTTACGATAGCTATAGTTAATTGTGTAATTGGTATGGAGGGTATTTTAATTGTTTAGGGATGTAATTCATGTGTGTTTATTCATTGATGGTGACTTTATTTGCTTACATAATATACTTCTTGTGATGTCAGGCTATTTGAGTTGGATTACTGTATTGTTAATATTGATTTGCAGCGTGTACATGTAGTTTACATGTTATGCTACATGTATACACTGTAAAAGCAATGTTTTAAGTGGCATTTGAGGCTTCAGATTGAATGATTACTTGAGATTTGTGTTGGAAATTGGTTTTTAATTCATTGAGGATGTTATGCATAAGTGGTGTTGCCATTGCAGGATGGCTTCACCCCTTAATTACCTTTGAGGTTAGTACCCGAAAAGGTGATTAAGGGGTTCCTTGGTATGTTAATGTCATTGAGATGTATTGGCTATTTCTTATTTTGGCAACGGACCCCAAGGATGATGCTGGCGACGGAGCCTTCTTATTGATGAGATTAGTAGAATTTTCTTTATTTTATTACGGTATTGAATGTGTTTAATAATGGCCAAATAATGTATTATCCATATGTGGATAATAGTTATTTGGCACATTATTGTACTGTATGTGCTGGGGGAGGGGGTATTGGCCCAAAGGGTATTTGGTAGGACTCCCCTGTGGGTAGTGGGTGAGGGTGGTTGGGGGGTTAGTGGGGGAGGGTATGTGGGTGATGGTGGCTTAACCCCTTAATGACTGTAGCGTTTAATAACCGCTATGGTGATTAAGGGGTTAGGAGACATTACATTGGATGTTTTAATTCTTTTGTCTGTTTTGCAGAAGCGGATGGGGCATGGGCAGGATGAAGATGAGGATGGCCTTCATCGTGCCAGCCGCACATGGGTGAGTGCTATATGTAGTTAATGTCTTTATTGTTGTGTATGTATTTTAAATGGACAACTGCACTTTTATCCATTTGTGGATAATAGTAATGTTGCCCATTACTGTATTGTATGTTGTGTATTGCAGCTATGTTTATTGGGGGCATTTGTCCCCAATAAACATGCTATTATGCGTTAACCCCTTCATTACCTTAGCGGCTATCCGCTATGGTAATGAAGCAGCATTAATGTATTTTAATAATATTGTGCGGGAGCAGGGGGCCCCCTGAGCTGAACCGCATTTATTTGTGGCTCAGAGACCCCCTGCTTCCCGAGTTACAGGCCCCGGTTTGGGCATCGGTTACAGTGTGGACGCCATGTTTGTTGCGGGCACGTAGCGTATTGGACGCTATAAACATGGCGGCTACACTGCCCATCCGATCACACATACCGGGGCCTGTAACTCAGGAAGCAGGGGGTCCCTGGTCCACAAAGTGATGCGGTTCAGCTCGGGGGACCCCCTGCTCACTGTACAGTATTATTAAATAAATATTCATGCTGCTTCGCTACCGTAGCAGATACCCTGTAAGGTAAGGAACGAGTCTTTATTGATGTGTGTGTTTTATTCATAGTGTAGATGTGGAGAGGGTCTCCGGAGCAGAAACGTTTTTGTTTTAGGTCCGGGGACCCCCTGCTCCCCGAGATACAGGCCCCTTTTTGGGGTGCCGGTATCCCTCTGCTTTGTTTACATGCCGCGGTCACGTGATCGGGACCTTTAAATGCAGAGGGATACCGGCACCTCATAAAGGGGGCTGTATCTCGGGGAGCAGGGGGTCCCCCGACCTGAAACCAATGCTGTTCAGCTCCGGAGACCCCCTGCACATGTACACTATGAATAAAAGTTGTTTTAAAAATAATTTTAATTATGCTGATGTTTGCACCGAGAGAGCAGCGGATCTCTCTCGGCTGCAAACACAACTCGGCAGGGGACGGCTTCTCGGCAGTTTCTCGCCAGGCAGCCGTCCCGCCACCGGTTACACGCCATTTCATCAAATGGTGGTGGCTAATTCATTCGCCAGGGATTCGCCCGTTACAGCATACAGACAGTTTAACTCGCCAAAAACATGGCTAATTGCTAAACTGGCTAATGCATTTTTCCGCCGCTTACTGCATGAACCCCTAATACTGTTACTGATGACATCGTCCGAGTGCCAGTACTTTACATAAGACCGTTCCTAGTGGGGATTTACACCTTTCCAGTCAGAATCAAGCAATTTGCCACTGATCTCTGAAATGCCTGTTTTTTTACTGACATCATGTGAGTTTTCACCTGAAAGAATTACTCCACACATTTCTCCCTTACCAAACTTTATTTGCACTATGTTGTGTTTTTATTTGTTCCCAACTGCATATTGACTTCTGCGCTCCCCTAACTCCTGGAAAATACTTAACTGGCAATTGTTTGATGTTCCTGTTGTAAATCTGTCAAAATTCTGATTGTGTGCCTAACGAAAAGGCCGCCTTTTAACTTTGAGCTGCAGTCTGTGAAATGCTGCAGCTGATATGCAACATTATATTACTATGTGTAACACATTGTTACAGATTTCAGAGTAATAGACAGTCTGCTATTTGTAATACTTGGTTGCAAAATGGCAGGGCTCAGAAAGGTGTGTGTCAGAGCCTGTTTGAAAGGGGAAGTGTATATGACGTGCTCAATGGTTGCTGTAGCAACCAAAGGATGATCAGTACATTAAAAAAAATCATTAAAATGGCATTAGGAGTTAAGAAAAAAATGCAGACCGTGTAATCTAATACTACAGTACTGATTTTTTTTTTTTTTTTTTTTAAACCATATAGGGTTTTTAACGTTTTAATGCTTTAAAAGAGGCTGCTTATAACCAGAGAAAAAGTGCTTCTGGCAAGACGGTTGTTTTCAAGACAGATTTAACAGAATTAACAGCTTGTATGATAGTCACAGCAAAGCAGTTGAGGGGAGTAACATGATGATGTTTACGAGATTACGGGTTATGATTGAGAATGACAGATAGCGAGGTCGTTTGTAGCGTACTCGCAGGATGTCTTTACATTTATTTTAGTTTCAACAGTGGTGTCCAAGTCTGAAATCCATGCGCTTCAACCAGGTAACCCTTTCTCATAAAAGCAAACAGACTGCTGCAGCACTCAAAGGGTTACTCACCACTTCCGTGGTACATTACCGCATTTTATTTACAACATTTGTGCTGAAAACCAGTGGGCACATTATTTCGGAGGGTAACCCTGCCTGTGAGGTGCATTAACGAACAAAAGGGTTACCCCCCAAAATGTTCTGCACACTAGTTTTCCAGAATTATGTAAATAAAATGCGGTAAGGTATCACGGCAGTGGTGATTAGCCCTTTGAGTGCTGCAGTCATTTGTTTTATGGCGAATGACTGATACCAGATAATGTTTGCCGAACAGCAACCCCCAAAAAATCAAGCTACAAGCCCGTGAACAAAAAAGGGAACAACTACTTCACCTAAAATTTAGGGGGCTATATATCACAAATGCAGACAAAGACTAGAGCGCAAAATACTGAATATAAATAAAACAGAGAAATAATAAATAGGTTTATATACATACACTGTCCTGTGATGGGTGCTGCCGTGGGGTGAATTCGATCCTGATTCCCTTTTTAGAGTAGCAGTAACAGAGTCCGAATAGCACGCTCATCCAGGTAAGTATGAAAATAACCAGAAAACAAGGAAAAGAAAATAGTGCAGTAATTTCAGGATTCCTCAAAAATAGGTGAAAATATATAGTGATATTACTCACATTTCCAGTGAGAAATAATGACGTTTCGGTTGTTCCAGAGTAACCAACTCATATGGTATGGTAGATCATCCACTGAAGAGGCAGGATACTCTCAAAAGAACAAGGCAGAGGACAGAAGGGATAATGAAGTGGCCTTTATAAGCAAAATGTAATAAAAACAGTAAAAACTTACAAGTAGAATAAGTATCGTAAGCAGTGGGCCCCCCTGGGTAATGGAGTGGGGGATAAAGTCCTGGAGAATTCTAACAGCAAGTTTCTGCAGTGGCCATCCACAAAAAAACACTGTACAGGAGGTCAGACATCCTTGGTGTTCCTCCACTGGAACCTTTGCTCTGTCAACTTCTTTCCAGCTTGGTTGGTGTCGCCAATACTGTTTTTATTACACTTTGCTTATAAAGGTTACTTCATTATCCCTTCTGTCCTCTGTCTTGTTCTTTTGAGAGTATCCTGCCTCTTCAGTGGATGATCTACCATACCATATGAGTTGGTTACTCAGGAACAACCGAAATGTCATTATTTATCACTGGAAATGTGTCACTATATATTTTCATCTATTTTTGTGGAATCCTGAAATGACTGCACTATTTTCTTTTCTTGTTCTCTGTTTATTTTTCATACTTACCTGGATGAGAGTGCGCTTCGGACACTGTTATGGCCATGTATCACAGCAAGTTTTGGAGCAAAATTGATCGCAATAGTGTCATTTTTATGTTGCAATGCTATGAGTCAATGTATCTGGCATGTGCTTCAGTACTTTGGTGAATTAGTGGTGTGTTGGGATTCTATCTGGCACATGGTTACGTTGATGCTATCCATTCAGTTCAAGTTTTAAAACTGAGGGCAACACAGATGTAGCCAATGTTATTCCAACCCAGGATCTGCTTGCAAAATTGCCGGGCCGTGGTGCAGTTTGTGTGTGCAGGGCCTGTTCCTTTTTCTCATAGCCCTGCTTGTGGGGCATTTGCGTTGGTGCCACTGGGGTAGCCCACTCGGGGTGTCCTGACACAGAAGTTAGTTTCCATGATCACCGCCTGGGTAGGCTCCCTCCATCGTTGCTGCCCCATCCGCTCCACAGGTGGGGTGCTGGGAGAGAACGTGGGGCCTCGGAAAGCATGGGACCTGGGGCAGTCCCACCAATGGCACCGCCATCAAGTCAACCCTGTTGCAACCCATGGTGCACTGCTGCAAGTTAAAAAGGAGGGATTCAGGACCAATGCAACTTGGGATGCCCCTAGTGAAATGGGGACTAAAACAAAAGCAAAGGGTAACGGTAAGGGAGCTACAGGCAAAAACCTAGTCAAGGCAACAACGGAGTAAGCAAGGAGGGGGCCGTGCACATCCAAAAATTATGCAAAAAAGAGTAATTTAATGACTGAACACAGTCATAAAGATCCAACGTTTCAGTGCAAGCACCTTCATCCCTGGTTTGAGTTGCCACAGTACTAAACCTATTTAATTAAATTTAACCTGAACCAGATAAAGAACATCACTGCTTTCTTAACACTGGCAGCCCTTGCGATATTCACCATTAAATGTCAAAAGTGTTTAACAGCTGCTGCAGTTGCTGTGCATCATAGCACAGTTCCCTTAATTGATTTGCTCACAGGCAATGACGCAGGTGGCAGCCATTTTGATTACCCTTGGGAAATTAGCAACACACTATACTTGAATGTGAGGGGCTACTAGTCTCAAGAATATGGTGGGTTTAATCTAAGGGACTCCACAGCAAGATTTAAAAAAAAGGAACGATTGCTGCTGAACAGAGCAATAGGAAATTAAGTATACTGAAAGAAAAATACCTTCTATTGAACCTATCTAAATCAAAGTAATTATTTTGTAGACAATGGAGGTTATTTTCTCTCTCTTTTTTTAAACTTGTTTATTTGATTTTTTTGCAAGAGGGCGGGGAGGGGATGCAGAAAATAAAATAGGGTAGCACAAAATATTTCAATTACAGACAATTACATACATACATAATCTGAACAATAAATGGTATAAAGAATAAAAACAGCACTATAATAAAAACAATAAACATAGTTTGACAATAATATGCTATATTGCACATGTACCGGTTTCCACAGTGTTAGGCTATGGCCCCAGTGAAGGCTTTGCGAGCGCGATGCTGTGTCTAGTGTCGCTCATTCCGTCCCCCCGAGCGATCTGAAGGACTTCAGAACACTCGCGACAAGAAGGCATGGCGGAGGCGCCGCCATGATGTCATGCATCTGGTTCACCCTCATTGGCTTAACCGTTGCCGTGATGTGGCCATTGCTCGGCTGCCGTGCCAAAAGATCTTGTCTCTTGCACTTTCTGCAGGACCGCGCAGGCAGTGCCTGGGGCCAGCGCCATAGAGGGCCATATCTTGTTCGCGCCATGCATGCCATAGCGTGCGCAGCCACAAGCAGTGGGGACGAGGCTTTAGGATTATCTATTGTACTGTAATTCTGGCGTTGTGGTGGAATAAAAATACTTTTCCGGATCTGTCACGTACGACACCCCTGCGAGCATGTGACCTGCATACGGGACAAGGGTTAATACTCATGCTCGCAAGCGTTACCACTTTTCACCTCCGCAGAGGTTTCTCAAATGGACAATATCTCCTCTACAGGACAAGGGTTAATACACAACTCACAAGCTGCCCCACTCATCTTCGCAAAGGTCCTGTTTATGTTAGTGTTGGGAGAACCTTAATTTACTTACATCTCTTTAACAGTCCTACAACCGGGCTTGGCCAAGGGACAAGCAGGCCATAAAACATTTATTTGTATTTTTTAAGTCAAACTGTACCCACATGTGTCACTTTTAGTAGGCTATCCATGACAGGTCCCCCACTTAAGTTCGGTTTGAAGCGCAGCACCCACTCATGACAAGCCTGGGCCTGTCATCAACCCAATATACTGTATATTGTATTCTAACTTCAAACTGAAGCTCATTAACCCCTGAAGCACCAGATGGATTAAAATAAATAATACCTCGTGACATTATCATGACAGGATCTATTTTACAGTTTATTTTATTTCAAGCTCATTTTCTATTGTTTTGTAAGTATTGCCCTCCTATTTTGTATTGTAATATTTTATATCTTTTTTTGATTTCTTGCTCCTTAAATTTGGAGAGCCCCCATGGTGAGCTTTATGACTCCTATATAATTTCTCCATGGTTCCCACACATTTAGGAACTTTTGGACTGTGTCGTTTTTTATCCCTGTTAGTTTTTCCACAAGACACACTCTCCAAAGTCTCGCTTTTACTAGATCTGGGGATGGCTGTTGTTCCTGTTTCCAGGCCTTAGCTATTTCACACCTGGTGGCTGAATATATATGTCAGTAGCTTGTTTTTGTTTTTTCCTATATTTTCAACTGGTCTGCATAGTAGTGCTGCCCAAGGGTCTAAGGGAAGTATGAACCCGAGGATCACCTGCCATATTATGAGTGGTTTTCCAGAGTCGTTTAACCTTTGGGCAATTCCACCACATATGTACAAACGATCCCTGCTGACCACATGCTCTTGTGCAAAGAGGTGACGTGTTTCTAAAGAAAGTAGACAGTCTTAGTGGTGTCCAATACCATTGGTGGAGCATTTTATATGCTTTTTCCATAATTAGAACACGTGGAGATTTTTGCAATCTCAAATATGTCTTTCCACCCCTCTGCATCCAACTCTTCTCCTATAGCCTCTACCCATTTTTGCATACATTTAGGTTTTGTTGCAGATTCGACACCCGCTATTAGACCATACACTGCTAAGATCAGGTCTTTTTGGCTTTCTATGTTGAAGCACATATCCTCAAACACTGTATGATCCATGTATGGGCCTTTGCTTCTTATATGATCTCTCAACTGGAGATATCTGAAGAAGGCGGATTTGTGTATCCCAATTTCTTGAGGCTATTTTCTAAAAAGTCTCCCACATGACAAACCATGGCAAAACCAGTGCAACATGATTGTACCAGATTTATCAATGGGATTCCTTTACTTGGATACATTCAGTGCTGTTTTTGAACTGGTTTTGTATAGTTTAGATCCCAGAATGTGGTCCTCTCCCAAAACACTACTTCTTTCATTTCTCACAAATGTAAATAAAGATCCACATCTAGCAAATATTTGCATTGAAAGCAATATGATACCAAAGCCTGAATGAAAGATGAAAAACCAGCAGTTTTTCGGTTTATATGCAGATCAGGGCAGCTCCTGGTGCATTTTACAGCACTTTATCAGAGGAGGTTTGGCAAACAGCTTAGCCCAGTGGTTGTTAGAGGAGCTACAAATGCATTGCAGAGCCATCAAAGTCCAAATGTGTTGTGTGCAGCCTTTTCCTTTGGATTTGGTCCTGCATCTTTTAAAGTTGGGGCTGGTGGTAACTTAGTTCTTAATTCCAGCGAGTCACAACACATAAACTGACCAGGAGCAGTAACTAGTTCAGTTTCACCCTGCACTTTGCTTTGCTTTACATATGTTACGCCGGTGCTGCCCGCAGACCAAACTCGTCCCTTATACTGAGGTAGGGACGTATATGTGCACGCACCCGCAGCAGAAGGAGCGTGTCCGGAGTGTGGTGTTTGGCGTTGCCAGGCCAGGTGTGAATAGGTGTAGCAATACTTGCCGGTGCCGGTACCGGTACAGAAGAGACGCAGTCGTTGCCGTTAGCCAAGGTCAGGGAGAGAGAGATCCGGGAGGTCGAGGTCCAAGCTGTGGTCGAGGGATGAGAGAAGCTGCAAATTCAAGTGGGAGCCGGGGTCCAGAGCCAGAGAGGAATGCCCGCCAAGCTGGGTCGCAACCTGAATAAACGAAGAGCAAAGGGAGAGCCAGAATAGACGTCCATAAGCAGAGACTATGTCGAGCGATGTGAGAGAGGCAAGACAGATAATATATTGCGGCTGACCAATAGGGAACGGAGGCAGTCCTGGAGGAACATGAGGAGGGATTGATTCCTATAATATGCAGCCAGGTGGGGAGCTTTAGGGTTAAGTGGAAGCCTTTGTGCGAATTGGGGGCGTGGTTTCACTGCTAGTGCAGTGAATAAATTATCCTTGCCCGGCGCGCGCTCTGTAAAGTCAGAGAGCTCGCGCCCGGGACCAGAGGGAACCGCCAGAGCCGTGAGAGGCCACGAGGCAGCGCCAGCCCGCCGGGAACAAGGGTGGCACCCCCGCACAGCGGGAGCAGGTCGGGCGAGGAGAGGAAGCCATTTCACGGCATTTGGAGGTGAGGAGGGGTCGTGCTGTGAGCGCCGTGATCCCCACGATTCCCACGATCCCCACATCCTCACAGTACCCCCCCCTTCAGGGTCGACCTCAGGACGATCCTCCCATGGTTTGGACGGATTTTTTTTTCGGAAACGTTTGAGAAGCCCAGGTGCATGAATATCTTTAAGAGATACCCATTATCTCTCTTCGGGTCCAAAGCCCTTCCAATGGACCAATAATTGAACCTTACCTCTCAAGAGGCGGGAATCCAGTATGACTTGGACCTCATACTCTTCGTTGCCTTGTATGATAACCGGGTCTGGTCTCAGAGTGTGGTCCAGAAAGAGAGCACTGGAAATGAACGACTTGAGAAGAGATGCGTGAAAAATATTAGGAATTCTCATGCTTTGAGGTAATTGAAGACGGAAGGCCACCGGGTTTACCTGCTCCATGATAGGAAACGGCCCCAGAAACCTAGGTGCCAATTTAGGGGAAGGGGTTTAGAGGTGGATATTTTTAGTAGACAACCAAACCTTGTCCCCTGGTTTGTAGTTGGGTGCAGGTCGGCGATGGTGGTCAGCCTGGATTTTAGTAGTCAGGGAAGCCTTTTGAAGTGCCGTTTGAAATCTATCCCAAGAGTCCTGTAGGAGGGGAGGGAGATGTGTTCATCCACAGCTGGAACTCCAGAGGAGATATTGGAAATAGGTAGGCGAGCCGGGTGAATGTCGTAATTAATAAAGAAAGGTGTCTCACGAGTGGATTAATTCCTGGAGGAATTAAAGGCATACTCAGCCCAGGGAAGTAATTCCGCCCAGTCTTCCTGGGATTGAGAGACGAAGCACCTTAAATACTTCTCGAGGGATTGATTAACCCTCTCGGTCTGTCCATTAGATTGAGGGTGATATCCTGAAGAAAAGGAGGAAGCAATGCCCAGTCTTCTGGTGAAGTTCCTCCAGAATCTGGAAAGGAATTGAGAGCCACGATCCGATACGATGGATGTGGGTATGTCATGGATCCGGAAAATCTCTTTGGAGAAAATATCGGCTAGGGCGGGTGAGGAGGGTAATCCTTTGAGAGGAATCAAATGTGCCATCTTGGAAAACCGATCCACCACTACTAGAATGGTGTTCATGCCATTCGACCTAGGCAATTCGACAATAAAGTCCATGGATATGTGGGACCAGGGGCGCTCCGGGATGGGTAAGGGCAAAAGAAGACCATGGGGTCTCTGGCGAGCAATCTTATTGAGTGCACATACCGGACAGGCCCGGGTAAATCCAAGGATGGATTTGGCCATATTGGGCCACCAGAAGGTGCGAAGGATGAGATCAAAAGTCTTCTTGAAACCCGGATGTCCTGCCGAACGGAAAGCATGCCCCCATTCCAGAATCTCAGGAATAAACTTGGGCTCCACGTATAAGGTATCCTTCGGAATCTCAAGATCATTAGAAAGGTGCCTTTGAGACTTGATGACCTTCTCAAGATTCTTGAATGTAGCAACCGCGAGGATCTTTTGCTTGGGAAGGATAGACTCGGTAATCTTCTCCGGTCTCTCTTCAGAAGAATATTGTGTAGAGAGGGCATCCACCTTGACGTTCTTAGTGCCGGGAATGTAAGACAAAATAAAATTAAACCTGGAGAAAAATAACGACCAGTGGGCTTGGCGGGGGCCTAAGGGGCGGGCATTCTCAATGTATAAAAGATTTTTGTGGTCCGTGAGAATAGTGAACGGCTCTTTTGACCCCTGCAACAGATGCCTCCATTCCTGAAGGGCCAACTTGACGGCCAAAAGTTCCCTATTGCCCACGTCATAGTTCCTCTTAGCTGGGGAAAACCTCTTAGAGAAAAAACCGCAAGGGTGAAGTTTATCCTGGGGAGAAAATCTCTGGGATAGGACTGCGCCGGCCCCGCAGTCCGAAGCGTCTACCTCTAGGGTGAATGAAAAATTGGTGTCCGGGTGTCGGCGGATGGGAGCTGAGACAAATGCTTGTTTCAATGTTTCGAAAGCTGTGACTGCCTCAGGGGACCAGGACGAAGGATCAGCTCCTTTTTGGGTCTGTGCCGTGATCTGAGCGATGATGGTGGAGAAGTTACGAATAAACTTCCGGTAATAATTGGAAAAGCCTAGGAACCGCTGAATAGACTTGAGGGAGTCGGGTTGCAGCCAATCTACTGCGGCTTTAAGTTTCTCAGGGTCCATGGCCAATCTCGTGTTGGAAAAATATACCCAAGAAAAGAGGTGGTAGACTGGTGAAAGAGACATTTCTCCATCTTGGCAAACAATCGGTTCTCTCGGAGGCCGGAGAGCACAAACTTAGTATGGATGATATGATCCTGTAGTTTCTTGGAAAAAATAAGGATGTCATCCAGATAAACAATTACAAAATGATTACGGACAACCCGAAAGATGTCATTGATAAAGTCCTGAAAAACCGCTGGGGCATTGCATAAGCCGAAGGGCATCACGAGATATTCATAGTGGCCGCTACGGGTGTTGAAGGCGGTCTTCCATTCGTCGCCCTCCCGGATGCGAATAAGATTATACACCCGCGAAGGTCAAGCTTGGAGAACAGGTTAGCACCTTGAAGTCTGTCGAAGAGTTCAGAGATGAGCGGAAGTGGGTAACGGTTCTTCACCGTAATGCGGTTCAGTCCCCAGTAGTCTATACACGGTCTTAGAGTACCGTCCTTTTTCTTGACGAAAAAGAATCCAGCCCCCGCGGGCGAATGGAGTGCTGTTTAAAGCCCCACTTCGGGTTCTAGCGGATATATTCGTTCATGGCTTCCATCTCAGGTTGAAAGAGGGGGTGGGATTTGGATTTGGGCAATATGTATCCAGGTACCAAGTCTATCGGACAATCGTATGATCTGTGAGGAGGTAGTAGTTCGGATTGAGTTTTGCTGAAGACATCCAGAAAATCAGCATACGGAGCGGATAAATCTCCCTTAGGGTTGGATGTATTGGCCAGCAGTTGAGGCGGAAGTACAGCTGGTGGAGATGATGCCTCTGACCTTGACCTCCAGATAATGGGATCTTGGGATGTCCAGTTGATGTGAGGGTTGTGCTTCTGCAACCAAGGTAAGCCAAGGGTGACTGGTGTTCCTGGAGCATGGATTACATCAAAGGCCAGGGTCTACTTGTGGGAATGAGAGGAAAGGGTGAGGGGGCAAGTCTTCAAGGAAATGTATGCCGGGGTAAACGTATGGCCGTCGATCCCGACCAAGGCAACGGGAGACTTCTTCCTAACGAGTGGAATCTGGTTCTGTTTAGAGAAGGTTTGGTCCACGAAATTTCTTCCTGCGCCAGAATCGATAATTGCCGCAGTGGAGGTGCGGAAAGTAGGACCTGAGAGGGAGACGGGAATGGTCAACTTTTTGGGAAGTTCCTTCCTGGAAAGGGGATAAGGAGATTTAGCACCCAGGGAGAGCCCCTTCGTACTCACTGGGTTTGGTCGTTTCCCAGGCGTAGTGGACATTCACGGACCAGATGCTCGGAAGATCCGCACTAGTAACATAACCCACCGGCTTGGCGAGCTAGTCATATCGGTGCCCGGGACGCTGGACTCCAAGTTGCATCGGCTCCGGAGCCTCCAGAGCGGGCAGCGGGGAGACGGCAGGTCCTGTGGTTGAAGAGAACCTGGGAAAAGGAGCACGGAAGGGCATAAATTGGGGATGCTGGCGCTGAGCGCGGCGTACCTGAAGGCGCTAATCCACTCGAATGGCTTGGGAGATGAGTTCCTCCAGAAGCCCTGGCCTGGGTTGTGAGGCGAGCTCGTCTTTCACTAAAGCCTCCTGGTCCCATCGTGTCACAGCTGCTATGGTCCTGAACTCCAAGGCGTACTGGGCCACGAAGGGACGTCCCTGAGAAAGCTCAAGCAAGGAGTCAGAGGCAGTTTCTTGGAGTGCGGGGGTATCGAAGACCTGTCGAAAGTCTCGTCTAAAGGCCGTGTAGTCGCGGGTGATTTCAGGACGTAGTTCCCAAATCGGGGAGGCCTATGCCAGCGCATTCCTGGTGAGTAGGCTGTACACATATGCCACTTTCTTACGATCAGTGGAATACTGCTGCGGGGCCATCTCAAACTGGATCTCGCATTGATTGAGAAAATCGCGACAGGCGTGCGGATCCCCCGCATACGGCTTAGGTGCCGGGATCCTCGGGCCTGAGGTCGCGGCGGATACTGGTTCTGCCGACAGCGGCAGTGCGACCACAGGTGGTGCCTGAAATGAAAGGTCCTGTACCTGTTGAGTGAGGAGAGCCATTTGATCAGTTAGGGCCTGGACTTGCTGATACATGGCCATCATCATGGAGGCCATGTCAGTCTGGTCTGCGTCTTGTGGGCTCGACATAATGTTACGCCGGTGCTGCTGGCAGACCAGACTCGTCCCTTATACAGAGGTGGGGACGTATATGTGCACGCACCCGCAGCAGAAGGAGCGTGTCCAGAGTGTGGTGTTTGGCGTTGCCAGGCCAGGTGTGAATAGGTGTAGCAATACTTGCCGGTACCGGTACAGAAGAGACGCAGTCGTTGCCATTAGCCAAGGTCAGGGAGAGAGAGATCCAGGATGTTGAGGTCCAAGCTGTGGTCGAGGGATGAGAGAAGCTGCAAGGTCAAGTGGGAGACGGGGTCCAGAGCAAGAGAGGAATGTCCGCCAAGCCAGGTCGCAACCTGAATAAATGAAGAGCAAAGGGAGAGCCAGAATAGACGTCCGTAAGCAGAGACTATGTCGAGCGATGTGAGAGAGGCAAGACAGATAATATATTGCGGCTGACAATAGGGAACGGAGACAGTCCTGGAGGAACATGAGGAGCTGTCCTGGATTGGTTCCTATAATATGCAGCCAGGTGGGGAGCTTTAGGGTTAAGTGGCAGCCTTTGTGAGATTTGGGGGCGTGGTTTCACTGCTAGTGCAGTGAATAAATTATCTTTGCCCGGTGCGCGCTCTGTAAAGTCGGAGAGCGCGCGCCCTGGACCAGAGAAAAACACCAGAGCATTGAGAGGCTGCGGGGCAGTGCCGGCCCGCCAGGAACGAGGGGGGAGGCCCCGCACAGCGGGAGCAGGTCGGGTGAGGAGAGGAAGCTGTCTCACTGCAGAGATTTTTTTTGCTGTGTTGCACTATTTTTCCCCTCTTTTTTATTCTTGTATATACCTGGGAGTATTTGCACTCTGTATCCCACACCTAACAATTTCAAAGACAATTGGAAAACTTACTTTTTTCATCATTGGAGCTGCACTACCCACTACGGTTTTTGTATTGTGACATAAATTATTCTTATTACATTAATTTTTTCATGTCACTGTGTTGGTTGAATAGTACCTTCATTTACAAGTGAAATTTGCGCTTTAACCTCTTCACTTCTGTTCACATTTACATTTAGGCATACACTTTTTGCTGTTGCTAGAAGGCAATAAGAATTCTGCTTGAAACTCTTGGGGTGTACAAATAAAATGAAACCACATATACAGCATGAGTTAGGAGAGGAGAAAGAAATAGAAGAAAATATCTTGAAATAGGATGAGTGAACATAGGCTCACTGAAAAAACGCTGTGCAACCAACGATCCAAACAGCTCGGAGCAGCCGTGACGAAAAATACCACTTTCCTGGCACTGTTGTCTAGATAATTGGCTTGTGACTGCACATCAGCGTGCAAACTGTGTCTAATGTTTTTCCCATGAATTAAAGTTATTATTCATGGCAACACAATTGCATGATTATTTTTTTAAGACCAAGTGATATTATAATGCTACAGTACTAGCATATATTATGTTCTTGATAACCAGAAAGGCAAGAGAATTTGTAACGAACCTTAACGAGTAGAAGCTTGTTATGCTCAAAAAGAACATGTAACATGGAAATGAGAATAAAAAAAGGATACAATATTTTTCATGACCTCGGAGCCTGCGAGGAAGCTCCCCCTCTGATCCCACCCCCACCCCCCCTTACACACATAAATAAACACACGACAAATGTCTGGAGGTTCAAGAGCCACGGCTTTATTTACACAAATAATAATAAACCTTGGTGAGTGCTACCCCTGCCAGCGTGCTCTCCCCCCCCCCCGGGTAAAGGCCATTGGCACCCCAACCATGGCCCGCACACCCACCAAGCCGGGCGCCCGTTGGCCCGGCTGTTAAGTGATACTGGGCTCAGGGAATCATGCACAAATGAGCCCTGCCCACTCGCTCCCCACCCGAAGGCTTTAGGGGTTATCTGCACCATAGAGCCGCCGCTGGCAAGGTTACCGTGCACTCACCCCCCCAACAGCCGCCGTGACGAAGGCAACACATGCCTTTAAAATGTCCACCTCAGGTATGTCAACATCAAAGTCTTTCTTTTATCCACATTCTGAAAGGGGGGAAAAATACAGCATACACAATATAATTAAACTCTGTTACGTTTAACACACAAAGGGCCGGGTGGGTGGGAGTTCCATCCTGTGTCAGACTGCCTTCCCACTCCCTGCCCAGTTTAAATCCCCTAAGCCCCACCCTCCCCCTGTGGCATGGTGGGAAGAAAAGGGGGAAGGGGGGGGCGCGCATGCAGAAGGGGGGGCACAGGCAGAAGGGATGGGAAGCAGTAACCGGCCGGCCGGGACGGGGAGGCAATGCGCATCCTAGCATCCTAGCGCTACAGGTGAGGGGACCCTGCAAGGGGGGGGGGGGCGTTAGGTGGGAAGAGGAGGGAGCCTGGCCCCAGCGGTAATGAGCCCCGTCGCTGAGGGGCTCCAAGCTGCCTTCGTGGTTTAGGAGTAGATGGAATAATAGTGGTCCCTTCACGTGTAATGTTATTATACAGTACTTCATCTGCAAAGAACTATCTTGTTAATTTCGTAAATTGGATCAAAATCTGTAGTTAGGTGAGATACTCTCCCTATATTTATTGTCATATTGATTCAGAGAAAGGAATAAAAAGCCCCAGTGAAATATTTACCAATTATGTCTCATAATTTTTTTACTTGGTTAATATTTCAAATGTATCATATCTTAACCAGCAGTAGCATCACAAAAATAAGAACGTTATCCAGGTTAATTTTTTTTATTCGAATGTTATTGTATAATGCCTGCTACTACAATATTGCAAAACACATCAAACATTGTAAACACAACATTCTTTCAGACCTTGAAATCCCTTATACATTGTATATTGCAGTTTTCTCAACATAACAATAGGGAGATTCAATATAAATGTAAAACAAAAGTAAAGAACTGGAGAAGTCAATATTCAGAAGAGTTGAATACACTTGTAACGATGTTTCCCCCACTCGCTGGGAGATTTTGCCATTACACAGTGTGGTGTGGTGCATACCTGTTGGCTTACAGTAGATCTGAGTCTCCTGCGGTGTTGTGGAGGAGAACAGGACAGGCTTCTGGTGTAGTAACTGATTCATACTCATGGTGACAGTGCCTCCATCTCTTGCAGGCCCCAGGGATGTGGGGACAATCCCTGCAGGAGAACTTACTTCCCCTGCCCCTGATAGATTGTAGTCTCAGGCTGGAAGATATCTTTGAACAGCACACTCAGTTGGTACAGCATACACATCAGAAATCACTTCTTGGGGCTTCACTCTCAGGATGTACCCTGGACCTACACTCCAGGCCAAGGTGCCCTGAAGCAGTCCTTGCTCTTCCCTTACTCCCTGGTGGAGTAAGGGGTATAGTCTCCCATCCACTTCCCTAGGGGAGGGAATACAGATTGGCAGAGCCCTGCACAATTGTTTGGGTAGACCAGCCTCTCTCAAGGAGATAGAGGCAATGACTACATTTAGCAGTGCAGCTCCTTAAGTACAAGGGAAGTAGGTACCAGGTCGGAGTCCTGATTGGACACACACAGGCCTAGTCACACCGCCTCCCCTGTCAATCAAGAAGCTGTTGTGAGTGGGGAAAACCCATGATAACTCCTGGTAGCCTGTTCTTACCACGGCTTACTGCTAGGAGGGGGCAGACTGGTAGCCAAGGAAATTAGTCCTGGCTACACACTTTTACAGTAGTACTGATAAATTGACTGGTAACTTGCAATTCTCCTTTAATCTTATCCACCTAACATTAAACTTCACCTTATTCGGTGTAGGAGGGACCTTGGCATTTATGGCCCAATACATCAGTTCAAAAACAATTACTAAATCTATCTATCATACTCGTGATCAGGAGACCAGATTTTGTAGTACTTTGGTATTTGATATTTAAGAGAATATGTCAGCTTCTCCATTATTCTAATAGATTCAACTCTTTCCAACTATTCTTCTATAGTTCTATAGTTCTATAGATGGAATCAAGGGCCTTTTCCATGTGGTGGCTAATATATATTTGGTGGCATAGATGAGATGCCTAAGGTTTTTGTATGTCTAGGCAAACTCACATCGATTGGCCAGAGTGCAAGCAGCACATTTTCAGACTGGAAGGAGACATCTACCTCTAATATTTTTGATCTAACTAAAGATTTTTTTCATAAATGAGTTAACTCTAGGGCAACTCCACCCCATGTGCAGAAGTGCTCTCTGCCCACACAGCTTCCAGCAAACATTTGTCTGACCAGGTTGCATATTGGCTAGTTTAAAGCTGCAGTTCAGACTTTTTTTTTTTTTTTTTTAATTTCTTTTTTTACTTCAATAGTTTCATGTGTGCAATCTCTAATTACCTAAAGAACTGTATAGCTGCAGGTCAATTCGTTCTCCATGTATTGATAGGCGAAATTTGGTGACATAATTAGTGAGGGGATCTGTTTATATTCTGCTTGTCAGTCAGTGGAAGCTCATGAATATTCATGGGCACTCCTGCACTGACATGTGCTAGAGGGAGGGCAGGGCTGACAAAGGGGTGTGCCAGGGCTTGTGAAAGGACATGAAGGGGCAGTGCCTTAGCAAATGGTTGTTAAAATAGAATACAAGAAAATTGGTCTTTCAAAGTTGTTTTTTTTAAAACAGAAAATGCTAAAAGTATTTTTTCATACTACAGAACTGATTTATTAAAAAAAACACACATGCAGGATATTGACTGAACTGCAGCTTTAACAGGCGTCAAGTATGTTCTATAAAAGATTTTATAGCTCGTTTCCTTTAGTGAGGCAGAAACAGAGCTCCCACGCAATTCTACCCATATGTCCTGCCCCTCATCATTATCCAATCTCCTTTCTATGTCCAAGTGCCAGACTTAAAATGTAGGTGTTATGTCCTCTGTATAGAGGCAAGATAACTCCTTCTGAAACCTAGACAAGATATGCTTAGGCTCCTCACTATCTATAATCTATTCTAAAGTGAATGAGTCCCTTAGGAAACTTGTTTTGTTTTGAAGATTTGTTAAAGCATTCCGTATTGGTAAAAAGGCATTAATTGTTCCATTTTATCTTGCAGTTATTGCATCAAAATCATAGCCCCTTGTTGGTAAATATGTTTAAATCTGAAAATAGTCACTGTGTTCAATGCAGTGATAAGTGGTTTAAATTCTGCGCCTTTAAAGGGTTTCATCATATTCATTTTAATAAACGGCGAGAGTGTATTGGAGAGCTGTAGTTTGAAGGAGCTCACATATCTCCAATTACAAAGGGCATTTGGGATAAATGGAAGTGTTTTCAACCTGATTATTTCTATATTTGCAGAATCTGGATGAAGCATAGCTATTGGGCTTACTCCTGCAAGTATTTCCTCTTATTCTACCCAATGGGCATCTGATGGAGTGGAGTACCAACATGTTCGTGCTCTAAGCGATGCTGCGGAGTGATAGAATTTAAAATTAGGACGGGCTAATCCTCCCTTTTCTATGGGGGAACATAAAATCCTCCACCTGATACAAGGCTTTTTATCGTTCCAAATAATATCATAATATGCTTCCTAATTTAACAAAAAAGGAATAGAGCAGGAATGGGCAGTGAGCTAAATAAATAAACTAATTTTGAAAGAACTATAATTTTCACTGCCGTCATTCTGCCCTCCCAAGGTCAACAAAAATCCTTTCCACGGGTCAAACAATGCATGCACCCAGGTCAGTAAGTGCTTTACTTATAATTCATCTCATGCAATCACTGTAAACGAGTTGGGATTAATTAGTACCCCAAGGTAAGTAATATGATCTACTCCTGACTGGAATATAATCTCTGGCTGCAAATTTTGGGGAGACGAGCCCAGCCACATTAGTTTAGACTTTGTATGATTCACTTTATAGCCTGCTTACTCTTCATATACTCTTCATACAGTATATTCTCCTGCGTTGTCAAGATTTGGGAGAGAAATCTCAGGCTCTCCTTAAAAAGAGAATAATATTGTCTGCATCGGGTGCAATTTTGTGCGATGGATCTGACTAGAGACTCTGACAATTTTTCAATTGCTCCTAATGATCTGTGCTAATGTTTTTATAGAAAAGGGAAAAGCAGGAAGAGAGGGCAACCCTGTCTCGTTCCCCATGTTATGGTGAAGAATGAGGTCTTATTCCCATTGATTAGGAATGCAGACTTGGGTTTATTATAAAGGGCCTGAATCATTGAACAAAATTTAGAGTCAAATCCAAATTTCTTTGATGTGGGCCATAAATATGGCCACTCAACTCGGTCAAATGCTTTTTCAGCATCCAATGATAAAAGCACATTTTTATCTGCACCCTGCAATAGATACATCATGTTAATTAGTCGCATTACATGATTTTCTCCTTGCCTACCACTTATAAAACCTGAAAAAATAAACGGTGACAGTGGCGCTTAAAACAAATCCGTGAAATTCCTTACAATAAGTATATATATATATATATATATATATATATATATATATATATAGTGATATTCGTGCTTCATACAATTATTTCAATACATAATATAAATGCATAAAATACGTATAAATATGAAAAGTAGAATACAAAAATGGAGTATTAGTCCAAACACAAACAAATTTGATTTGCAGCTCAAACCCTATTGTAGATTGCTTTCTCAATCCATGTATTTCTTAAAGGTCCAGGTTTTGGGGGGAGCACAGGTATATGTGAAAAGAAAACATATAAACAATAGTGCAATATGTTTTTAAATGATTTTAAGGAGTTTGTTTCTCCAAAATCCAACAGAGTTTGTACTCACAGATGTCTCAATCTTTTAGTGCATACAGTATACCAATCAGTGGCAATTCTTGTCTCTGCGGTGCAGTACCCAATATAACCACAGGTGTAGGGACCTTCGTGGAATAAGGTAAAGAGACCAAAAATAGTGTAGACTGATAAAAGCGTTATGACATGCGCATAGACGCGGATGCACTTTTTGATAAAGGGAAGCTATTTCCCGAAACGCGTCAAAGTGATTATGTACTTTTTGACCACTTAATAAATTACTTTTCAACACCACTGGATGCAGCCCCCTTCCTCCTTCTCTGATTTGGCAGTGCTCCGTCTGTGCCCCTCCTGGGACTACCTTTCTGCTTACTCCTCCTGACGTGATGCACCCACCACAAGAAAAGAGCTGTGCGGGAAAAAGGGACTCCAACTGAATACAACAAAGATCATTCTGGTATGTACTATTTGGTTCTGTTGGGGCCTGATTGGGACCTTTATGGCATATATAGAGACCTGAGCTAGCCACACAGCGCCATCAGTACACATATACCATAAATACATGTACCATTACACATGGTTTATCTGAGTTTCCACAGCACTCATATTTGCTCTTATACCTTGTGTATAGAGGTCATTATCCTCTTATATACACTCCACCCTGTGACAGCTGAGACCCGTTCATAGGGATACAATCCCTTAACCCTGTATACAGAGTAAATATATGGTAAAACACACTCTCATGGTGTCAAATCAAAGTAAGCATTTTGAGCAAATATCATGCGCAGGCAGCTGGGATCCGGAGCGTTCGCCTCACTCTTCTCCTCAGCAGCATTCGCGTTGCCCGTCTCCGTGTTTCCGGGTTGAATCCCCGGATGATGGACTGGAGGCAGGTCTGCAGGCAGGTAACACTGTGTGCAGCGTCCCACACAGAGATTTCTCTATCAACTCTACACGTTTCACCATTGCGACAGTTTCATCAGGAGTAGTACGTACATTCTCTCCATGGAAAAAATCCCATCTTTCCTGAAGGAGAACCCTGAGATTCTCATCAGTCTGGGTGCCATGGCTGACCGCAAAGAGGTGGAGGAGGCCAGAACCCAATATAGATTTGATGCTGTGATATATATCGGAACGTGTGCAGCCACAGTACAGATGCTAACCTTTAATTTCTTAAAATATGGTCTAGCATAGACGCAGGTGGGCTAACAGGCCGAGACATGTTTGTTTTTCCCCAATTCTTTACTTCTTGTCTAAAAACATTATTTGTTACCTCCCCCCACTACATGTTGCCCCATCCTAATATGCTACAGTTTAAAAATGCTATATGATGCAGCTGAATGTATGTTTATATTTTCCCTCTACCCTTTTTCTTTCTGTACCCCCATGAAAATCACTGAATAAATAAACAGTAAAATGTTTTACCCAGAAGTAATACGTTGAGAGTTACCTCTCGATTTCAAGTACGTACTTGTCTCAGAGTTATTATGAAACTACATTAAATGAATAGAGGGTATACATTATATTTACAGACAATGCATGGACAGTTAGAGATAATATATGATTATGGGACTTGTAACAGAGCATCTCTTACATCAGCGAACGGCAACAAATTACCCCCTTGGTTGTTCTTCGGCTGCTGCCTTTTGTGCTACTAATATGTTCTCATCTCAAAGAGATTAAGTGATATCAGCTGAAAGCAAACAGACCCTTCCCAGCAAAAATCCAGGGGAGAAGGCGAGATCCTCAGGTTTTTCAAGCTGTCTGTCCTTTCTTGATGAAATTAACCCTATCCGTGCTGGTTTAGTCGATAGGAGCAGTGAAGTGAAAGCATGGTAGGGAGGAGCGCATTGGGGAACCGCCTATGGTGCGACTCATATCAAAGAGAATTCTGTGTGAATCCCCCGGCTGTTCCCAAAGGCCCACATAAAAGGGCTGTCTGTCCCGCGCTGCTCTCTCTGGAGACTCTATTCTGCTCCAAATCCCCCCTATCGGGACCGCTGCTTCTGCACCCCGTCTCCCCCTCCATGGCCTCTGAACTTGCCTGACTGTGTTCCGCTGGGCGGGTGTCAGGCCTCTATCACAGGCTGGTTGTGTTATCTTGGATTCCCACAGGGGGATACAGAAAGCCAACAAGACTGTGAGTCGTGGACCAAGTGAGGTCACAATTCACAGGAAGCGGGTGGTACCGACAGGAGAGGCTCTCGCAAGGCCTTCCAAGTCGAAAAGGGGTCTAAGTTGGTGGTGTGGCGGGTTACATTTGCCCATTTCCGTGGCCTCCAGATGGCGCACCAAAACATGTCTTGCCACAAAGAAAAATACTTTTAAAGCCAGATTTTCATTACATGTGCATTTTTTTTCTTCAGATATGATGGATATTTGCCTTTCTGGAATAATATATGTAAGTGTTGACTTCAAATTTTCCAAAACATTAAAAACGTTATTCACCAGTTTCGAGCGGCTCTGTAGAGAAACAGGCCACCAGAAAGGTCTTATAACACAAATCTACGGTGAATTGGAAAGGGCCATAGAAGCCCCTACACATGACTATATGCTGCATTGGGCAGCAGAATTGGAAATAGTTATAGACCGAGAGGATTGGGAAAGAATTTGGGAAAATGCCTCAGGAACTTCCATATGTACCACAATCAAAGAAAACATATATAAAATACTGTTTCGCTGGTATCTTACCCCAGTTAGAATAAATCAAATTTACCCCCAGGCGTCCGATTTATGCTGGAGAGGTTGCGGTCAGAAGGGGGACATGGCCCATATTTGGTGGACGTGTCCGGAAATTCAAAAATATTGGGGAACAATTACAAAAATTAATAGAGGAGGTCACAGACCTCAAAATCCCTATTGACCCGTTGACCTACCTGTTGGCCAGGCCCTTAGAAAATTTGGACCGACCAACAAGTAAACTAATCTCCTTCATTCTTACAGCGGCTAGATGTGCGGTGGCGGCCGCCTGGAAGAAGGTGTCTCCCCCCTCAAAACAAACGGTAAAAAATAGGGTGCAAGAGGTGATGAATATGGAGAAACTATCTGCCTTCTTGAAAAGATCCACTGACTCCTTTAACAAAACATGGGATCCGTGGCTATCCCATATGGCACCTCTACGCCACTAATCCACATATGAAAAGTAAAGTAAAAAAAAAAAAAAGAGAGAGAGAGAAAGGAAAACCAGGTCAGGGGCACCAATGAAAATAGACTGAGGACACGGGAAGCAATGGGTATCCCCCCCCCCACCCACCCACCCTCCCCTTCCTATTCCCACTCTTACTCTCTGTTTCCATACTCCCGCTCCCCACATAGCCCCTGGAGGGTCAGGGGAGCGGTGAGCTTTCCTCTTTTATTTCCGGTTTCTCTAACCAACAAAAGGAGAAAATCTGTATTAGGCTGTATTATCGTTTGTTTCATGCATACTGTGAATTATCTAAATGCCTAATAAAAAAATTTGGAAAAAAAAAAAAAAAACGTTATTTACCTTTAAACACATATTTTAACATCTTGTAATGTCTGATAGACACCTGAATTTTTTATTTTTTTTTTCATTTAATTAAACTGGGGAATATTTGTGGATTCTTCCATTATACTACAAATGAATTATGTGAGTAATCCAGGTTTCAAGCATTATTTACATTGCTTGGTATTTACCTAAACCTGACGGTCCCAGGAGAAAGCTGCTGCATTGTTTGCACCCACCTCTGGGAACACCCCAGTTCCCACAGTGTTGGCTCTGGACAAAAACATTTGCCTATCAGACACAAAATAGCGCCGGGGTCAGGGCTCACTCTGGGGTCCAATAAAAAGCAGCGATGTCATCAGGAGATGTCATAACTTTCAATCGGTGACCCCTGGTGGCTATGTTTTCAGTTTAGTTTAGGAAATGACAACATGTTGTACTCCTTTTCTAAAATGTTGGGGGTTTGCTGCTTTAGGCTGCGCTTATAGTGCCTGCGACTGCGACGTTGCGTCAAAACAAATGTATTGACGCCGTCGAGTGCGCTTATAGTAGGCGCGATGGCGTGGTCGCGATCGCTGGGAGTCACTCCAATTTGATTTTTCCAGAGACCGCAGCGTGACGTCAGCATCGCTGTCGCTGTTACCAGCACTGTAAGCGCAGCCTTAGTCGCTTAATGAAGTCTCAAAGCTCAGTTACAAACATTGCAGCAACTTGCAATAGGAGGGTTGGACAGAGTAAAGCTTGTAAGAAGGATGGAGGGATTTTATTTTATTACAGAAAGGATACTAATCTGCTTGTATCTGTTGCTCATGTTTACCCTCTCTGCTGATGAAAGAGATTGCATTATAATCAGTAATATTAAAATGCAGCGTTACAAAGAATTTACTACTTAATGGTCTTGATAATTGAAATAGTATTTCTTGTGTAATTACTCTGACAGAAATGCGTGCCTTTCCATACCCTTAATATTTCAAATTCTAACATGTGCGCACACGCCTATTAATTAGGAATTGCATTATGCAGGGAAATGATAAAGTTGTATCCTTGATATTCTTTTCATAGCATCGTAGGAATAAGTAGAAGTAGAAGACTGGACACATCGTTCTCATCATAATTCCCCATCCATATGGGATCAATGCTAAAAGGATCTTTCAAAATAAGTCAACTCAATCATGTAGCTTTGAAGGCCACTGGACTTTCAACTGACCACAAAAGCACCGCACACTGCTAAAGAAACAATCCCCACTCCTGCCTTGAATGCAGACAGAAAGCACTTATCTTTTTCCGGTTATAATTCAACATTTAAGTGCATTAGTAGATTGCAAATTAGGATCGATAAACGTACAATGCCACTACTTAACCAGAAAAACGAATTTGTCAAAAGCATTTCAAGAGTTGTTTTAGTTGGAAGAGTATATTGAGGGACTATAGCAAAAATTGTTCTCTTATTTAAATTAATCTTTATAAAAGCTGTGCATTCTGCATGGTGTTCATTTGAAGTGGAGGGAAAATAACTACAGTGCTTATTATGATGAAAATAGGGGGTTTAATAGATGAGTAGTCTCTTGGTAATTGCATTTGTAGACCATAAAATCTCCATAGCAAACCTATTCAAGCTTTCTAACGTTATTGTCCAGAACCTCTTCAGCCTACATCTGCGTTGCCCCAAAGTCGGACGTCTGAAAGGGTTCCCCTAGAGTTGCTCCCCTCTGCGCAGAAACAGTGTGTTAATGGTTAACATCTGGGATTGCTTGCTGTGTATTTCATCAGCCCCACCCTTTGCAATTTGTATTGCCCAGGAGTCTGACTGTAAAACTTGCATAGTACAGCTGAATGTATGACATGCTGCAGGGCCTGGGTTGCAGTGAAGGCATTGCACAAGAGATTACATTCCTAGAAACTGTTAAATATGTCCTGTTTTACTCACCCAAAAATTGTGTGTGTACTGATCACACGCATTTTAAGTGAAACTTCTTTGTCTTTTGTCAATGTTTTGTCACAGAAATTGTATTTGTAATGGTGATGTTTTTTTTTTTTTTTTTAACTTCAAGATTTTTATTGGGTTTCACAACAAGTACATTATGCCACATCCCATAGTAAAACAATTTGAAACCCCCCGAGGTTTACCCTTTTCACTCTCACCATCAAGGGTAAAATCACTCAAAATCAACAAGGGACTAACAACATACACTCACAAGACTAGACAAACACGACTAACCGGACTAGAGACTCGACAACAGAGGGTGAAAACATCAAGGAAGGATAAGGGGGGGGAGGCGGGGGAGGGAATTTACTTCCACTGTGTTCTCCTGTGTCGGAAGATCTGCTTTCGGCCTGTACTGCGCTCTTCTTAGAAGAACCTGACTACTCCTCCTCTTGGTTCTGGTTTGAATAGTCGGGGGGGATCCTACCTGTCGCGTGCCTATGTTACAGTATGTTCCGCTCCGTCACCAGAGAATGCACTTGTGTTTATTATTGCAGAATTGTGCTGGCATCTATCCCGGGGATGTCGGATTGGGTAAGCCATGGCTCCCATACTTTTAGGAAATTTCGGCCAGAGTCGTTGACCCAGCTAGTCAACTGTTCCATCTGGCAAACTTGCCACATTCTGTTTCGAATTTTGGGGATGACTGGTAGATCCTGCTGTTTCCACACTGCTGCGATCTCGCACCTAGTGGCTGTAGCCAAATGTGCCACCAATTTGTGTGCCGCTTTCGACAGCCCCTGGGCCCGTCTGCCCAGTAAGAACAGCCACGGGTCCAGGGGGACCTCTAAGTCGAGGATACTTTGTGCCCATGCTCTAATGCTCTCCCAAATCGGGAGTACTTTCGGGCAGGACCACAGCATGTGGACTAAGTCTGCTGTTTCCCCGCACTGTTTTGGGCAGAGCGGGGAATAACCGCTGATGAATTTGGATAGACGTAGTGGGGTGTGATACCAGCGCATCATGACTTTATATGCGTTCTCTTTTAACTTTGAGCAAATGGAGCTTTTGGCCGCAGCCTGCAAGATCCACTCCCAGTCTTTGTCCTCTAGAGTCTCCCCTAGATCTGTCTCCCATTTAGTCATGTAGTTCAGTTTGTCGGCGTCAGGTCCACTTGGGCAGATCACTTCCCGGTATAATCTAGAGGTATGTCCCCGTGTGTCCGTGGCTCTTGAACACAGCTGCTCAAAATTGGTCCTAGCTGGTCTGATTGGAAATTTATTATAGAATGCTCTTATCTGGAGGTAGCGAAATAATTCGGTTAATTAAAAATCAAAACACAATTTTAGTGCCAAAACGCAAAGAACGCGTGTTTTAGCTATTTGTACTTCTATATGTTTAGTAACTGAATTCCTTGTGTGTGTGTGTGTGTATGTCAGTCAGTGTGTGTGTTAGTCAGAGTGTGTGTCTCTCTCTCTGTGTGTGGTGTGTGTGTCTCTCTCTGTGTCCTGCCCCCCTCTCTCCTGACTCTCCCCACCCCCCGGCGGAGTTGCGGGACTGGTTGGGGGTCTGTCTGAGTCTCCCCCCCGGCAGAGCTGCGGACACGGCTGTGAGTGGTCTGCTGCTGGTGCCTTCTGCCAAAGCAGCACCCCCCTCTCCTTCTCACCCTCCCCCACCCCCCGACAAAGGTACTGAGACACGGCCGGAGCAGCCCCCCCTCTGTCCTTCTCCCCCCTCTCTCCTTCTCCCCCCACCTAGCGGAAGTACTGAGACACGGCCGAAGCAGCCCCCCCCTCTCCTTCTGCCCCTCCTCTGTCCTTCTTTCCCCTCCCCTCTGTCCTTCTCCCCCCCCCTCTGTCCTTCTCCCCCCCACCCAGTGGCGGTACTGAGACACGGCCGGAGCAGCCCCCACTCAGCTGTGTGTGTCCTGCTGCAGCCAGCCCCCTGGCGAGTGAAGGTACGTTTCGACACATCACAGGGGAGGGCGGGGAGGTTGTTCGGCGCATCACTGGGGGGGGAGGGGGTGTGTGTCCCTCCGTCCGTCCACCGCTGACTCCGCCTGGTGGAAGCTGGCAACACTGACTGCCTCTTCTGCCAAGAGTGATGTCACTTCCGTCACCACTGACCTCCATCTCCAATCAACTGCATTCACGCCGCTGAAGAAGTTTCACTTCAACAACCTTTTAATTTCATACCTTCAGTCTGTAGACCTATGGATCTTGGAACTTCTTCTGTACATTTCTCTTCACATATCTATTGTTGTTGATCGTCTACATCTTCTGGACCTCTTGTTACCTTGGAACATTCTCTAATAGTTAGGGGAATGGGTTTCTGTATGGGAAACATACATTTTTATTAACCTACTTCAGGGTTATATGATTTTTGTGAATGATCAGGGGGCCATCTATGAAAACATTTCATACATTGGTGTATTAAAAGGAACTTTTAGAAAATATGTAATTTGGGTAGTTGATAGTTTACCTTTCCATATGGTGATTTCAATTGATCACATATCCATTGCAATTCCTTTAGAGCATTATAGAAATCATCTAAAAATATCTCCACATATTTGTTCAGTTTTTATATCAGCATTCCCTCAATTAATTAATCAGTAGGTTGTTTGCTCTGTGAGTTATTGAAGTAATCCTTCATGTTTGGCATGTGGGAACATATGAAAAATAAAATGACAAGTATCCCTTTAATACTACAAGAGTTTACAATGCTAGTATAGTGATAAACACATTGCATAAATGAATAATGCTGCTCTGTATATTAAGGATGGGCACTTGTGCCTTGGTTCTTAAAAAAAAATATTGTTTGTTTTGGACCTGGTTTTGGTTCTAAAAATATTTTTTGATGTTGGATTTGGTTTTGCAAAAACGAGATTTGTTTGTTTTTGATGTAAAATGATGGTAAACTCAAAATAAGCAGGAATACAGAAAAATAACGCAATAAAGCATGCTTAGAATAAGTACAGGCATACCCCACATTAACGTACGCAATGGGACCGGAGCATGTATGTAAAGCGAAAATGTACTTAAAGTGAAGCACTACCTTTTTCCCACTTATCGATGCATGTACTGTACTGCAATCGTCATATACGTGCATAACTGATGTAAATAACGCATGTGTAACAGGCTCTATAGTCTCCCCGCTTGCGCATAGTTTCGGTACAGGTAGGGAGCCGGTATTGCTGTTCAGGACGTGCTGACAGGCGCATGCGTGAGCTGCCGTTTGCCTATTGAGCGAGATGTACTTACTCGCGAGTGTACTTAAAGTGAGTGTCCTTAAACCGGGGTATGCCTGTATAGCACCCTTGCTAAAGTTTAGAAAATCCCTGCATGTCTGCCCTGGTAGCTGCAGGCAGTGTAGTGGTTAAATCCTCACCAGGCCTCAGTTAGTTATAGTTACTATAATGTTGCACTTTTAAAGGTTAGAGTTGGCCCTGCCTTAGTTCTAGTAGTTGCTAGATAGTCACATGTTACCAGGTTGCAACATTTATCCTGCCCTGGTACTGGGGTAGAATGTTGGCCACACCCCCTGGGTATAAATGGTGGATATCCACCATTTTGTAGCCAGACCCCAATTAACATCGGGAGAATCCCCTTTACCATCCAGGAGGACTCCAGGGAGGTCTCCAGGTTATCCTGACTTGCAAAGGACATCTTTGTTTGTTTTTAGCATAGGGACAGTAACCCAGTTTAGGGGCTCCCAAGAAAGAAAGCTGACAGTGACTCTACAACAGAAGGGAGTAGTCTCCACCAGGAAGAGACCTGGGTGGGCTCCTGACAATACCTAGACTAAAGGATGTAGGTCTATGTCAGGCAGGGCAAAAGGCTCTTAAATGTTATGAGCCACTACGTGACTCGTAGTGTTAGGAGCTGTGACAAAACCTTCTGATAAGCTAAAGATGCCACATTCTCAAGAGTTGTGTTCTTCATGTATGTCTATGAAGAGTATGTCTTAAGTTGAATAAATTCAAGTTAAAAGTTCCTAGCACACTTTTATTCTGCACCACTCCTTTTATACAAGCTTGCATGGATCCAACTGCCCTGAGAGGATTCTAAAGCCTGTCCTGATACAATCAGGTGAGCCGCTATGCACTAATATCCTTTATTCAGGTCACAAACCTGTTTAAAGTTACAGAGACTGTTCTAACTACTCCCTTTTCACTGTGCACCCTTTCCCTCATGCTGGGGTGGGGTAAGGCTGTTACATAAGTATACTTCTAACAACATTAGGGAACCAAGTGTCATTTAAAAAATGACACAAACTTTATGAAAAGTTCACAGAGAGGTCAGATGGTGCTTATCTATGTCATGAGCGAGGGTATTTGGCCAGGGATTAAAGGGGTTACACCCCATTTGGCCATCCCCTACTCTCACTTGGGAAGCAAGGGGTTAACTGGACAGGGGTCCAGTAATGTGTTTTTACCTTACTTCAGTATCCAACTGTTTATTCCCTTGTATACATGTAATGTCTCATCCTGGTGTTTGCACTCACACATACACTAGGGTTGATGCGGGAGGGAAGAGGTTAATGTTAATTTAGTGATTATAGCCCTTTGTTCTCTTTTCCCGCCTTTTCAGGCTCCATTTTGCAGCCTTCCATAGGTCGCCATTGAGACTCCATGTGTTCTAATGGCAGAAGTAGCGGTTTTGGACCTGTTTTCCAGCGACGACCAGCAGGTGGCGTCCGAGAGGAGGAGCGGCGGTTTCCCATTGTAAGTCAATGGGCTCATTGACTTCAATGGAGATTCCTCGACGCCGGCCTCGAGGAACAGGTTGGCAGCCATCCAAACCGCAGACCGCAAAAGCGGCTACAATGTCTTTGAAAAGAGTTTAATCACTTCGGTCAAGTTCAATGACAATTGGCGTGGGAATCTTAGGTTCTAGGGCACCTGGGAATAAAATTCTTGTTGCCCCTAGCCCCTAGGAACCTCCACACATGACCTCCACTGGGTCCAGGAATGAGGAACCCCCGTAAGGGGTCGAGCGGAGGAGGAGGGTCGCGCCATTGACTTCAATGGTGGACCGGATGTCCCATTGAATCCAATGGCGGCATGCGCTCATGCATTGTCTATGGCGGCGCCGGCCATTGATTCCAATGGGGAAAAACCGCGTGGCGTAAAAACGGCTAAGTGTGAAATGGTGAAAAATGTAAGTCCATATCTCCGGTTCTGGAATGACCAGAGGGATGGGATTTGGGTGGCATGTAGCCAAGGTTCCGGCTTTAATGCATGACCATTCCCAGCCCTCTACAACCAACCAGACGGAGTGTGGGCGATTGTAAAGATTTGTGGTTTTTCTCATAGACTTCAATGACGAATCCTGTATTTTAAAGATGTTTTAAAGTGCATTTCTGTATCTCCGGTTCTGGAGGTCGCAGAGAGTTGAAATTTGGCCACTATGTAGAGTCACTGTAGGCATTAAAAACTGGCAATTTTCGACCCACTGAGCCAACCAGAACGGAACTTATTAATATGTGAAGATATTAAAGTGTATATGGTATTTTGGATCTGCTCTGAAAATGCAGACCCCATCTGCTATGCTAATAGGTCAGGAAGGGCAGCCGGATGGTTTAGCATATGCCCTCTGATCAAAGGTTAACTGCCCTGATTGTTTATACTAGGGCCAGGAACAAAGAAGTTGAGTGTTTTGCAAGTGTCCTAATTCACACCTGCAGGGGAAGAAGAATCTACTTCAAATAGATTTTGCAAGCCAGCTCGGCACCTAAGTTTAAAGAGATGGGTTTGAGATGGTATAAAAATGGGGCTCAGCCTATACTCTATGTCTTTCGTGTCTTCTGTGATATTCAAGATTGCTGTATGAACTGCCAGTCTAGATTTGACTGTTTCATCATTCCATCTTAAGTGTCTATATTTTATTTGTTATTTGTAGTATCTCGTGTGTTCACCTTTTTCAAGGAATACACGTAAATTATATTTTATCATATCTCAGCCATGTTCAGTTCAACCCAGGTATTTTTGGTGTATTATTATAGCCTGTCATAAAGTTACCGTCACAATCTGTATGCCAAATATTTTGCCCAACACGAGTGTAATGTAAGTGTTAAACTGGAAATGATTAGCTACTCTAGTGTATTACTAGCAAAATATAGATGGTGCCAACTGTATGCCAACCACTTTACCTAACAATGGTGCAATGTAATAGTGTTAAACCAAGAGGAAATGATTAGCTAGCTGCTAGCCTACTGTTCTAACACAGGGGGCGCAAACTTGCTTCACCCCTCTGCCTGCTCAGCCCCAGTGCTCACGAATCCGCTTACCTAGAAACCTGCGTGAAATCGCGCTGCCTTGTCATGGCATCGCCTGAAGCCAAGGTAAGTAAGTTACAGAGGCCTCGCGCGCTCCACGGCATTTAATTTAAATGCTTTGGGGAAGAAAACAGGGCATCTGTAACCGCCGCACCCCCCAAAAAACCCCACCCAGTTTACGCACCCCTGTGCTGAGAGTAGATGTATACCAAACACTTTACGCAACACTGGTGTCAAAGCTACTGGAAATGATTGGCTAATGTACTCAGATAGTGTTAGGCTGGGGCCATGGTGCCTTTGCCCGTGTGGAGGCATGGGTGGCCATGACATCACCCGCTTGAAGTGGGTGCGTTTTTCAGCCTGGTACGTGTGCCATCCGTGGGCGTGTCTAGAGGCGTGCTAGTGACGTCACGGAGCTGGTCGCCCTCGTTGGGCGAACCGCTCACGTGACCGGCCTGTCACGCCAAAAAGCCAGTTTGAACTGATTTCTTGTACAACGCGTGGCCCCTCCCGCTTCCGCGTGCACGCGCCCACGAAAACTGCCTTAAGGTCTGCAGTACCATGGCCCCAGCCTTATGTGTATTAGTAGCAGAGAGTAGATGGTGCTATCTGTATGCCAAACACTTCACTGGTATGCCATCACTGGTGCAATGTAGATGTAGCCAGGTCCTCTGTTGGTCCCCATGTTCTGTTCTTACCGTTGCTGGGGCTTGGGAGGTGCGCGGCGTCACCCGGCCAGTGCCGGGGGTTGATGTGAGTGCAGGGGCAACCGGGTCGCCAGTGCTTCTCGGCGAGAGCTCGGACAGGGCGTCGCCATCTTGTTTTAGGTCGCACATGCACAGAAGCAATTACGCATGTGCAGTAGATGCATCAAGTGCAGCGGCCATCTTGCTACACCCCGCGCAGGAGAGCGGCGGCCATTACACCCAACACTCCGCAGGGGAACTACAATCCCCAGAAGGCATTGGGGTTGAGAATCACGTGCCACGTGACAGCTAATAGGGCTCGAGGATTCCCCTGCTCAGGGAATAGATACTTTTGGTGCGCTGAGAGTGAAGCCAGTCGGAAGAGGGAGCTGGACCAAATAGGTAGTGTCTCAGAGCCAGTGGCTCTGAGACTCGGCCTAGTACATTCCCCTTTAGGCCCCAGCTAGGCCTCGACTCACAGTAGCTTGTGGTTACTTTAGGGAAGGCCCCTTAAACAGGAATGCTTCCCCACGTTACTGTCTGGTGTCAGGAACACAGTGAAGATACGGTACGGTGATTGCGGCCTGTGGTCTGGGACAAGACCACCTCTGTTGCAAGAGACTCTGGTGATATTATCCACGCCAGAATTCACTCTACGCGGAGGCGGACGCCATCGCAGATGACGATAATGTTGGATCAGACGGATCCTATTGTTATTCTGCATTACCCAGGTGCTGGATGCCCCGGGCAGGTACCCCACTAAGTACACCAACACTACATGGGATAGTGCTATCTCCTATGTTTGGGTGGGCCTCGACATTGGGAAGAGGGACATCAGGATATTGGTGCCTGGCACCCAATGTACTTTGGGGACACTCCTTGGTGGTATTAGGTTGGGGACTATTATACTGTGTGGTACAGGGTACTGTTATAGTGTGTCCAGTAAAGATTGTTATCATATGCTCGAGTGTGTGTATTATTATTATTGTTCCTGTAAGGGGATCATCCCACCAAGTTGGGATCCCTTGCAGGTGGAGGCGCTGTCAACAGTTGGATCAGATACACCCCAGGCTCCCAGCGGTGGCGGTTCAGGCCTCCTGTGAGCCACAGGAAACAGACCACACACACAGTAGCTGCCATATCTCCCATAGGGTGGGGGAAAGTGCGCTACATTTGGGGGCTCTGCTGAGATCTCAAACCTGGGGTGCCCGAGTAATAGTAAATTAGAGCAATCCAATTTCCCAATATGTTTGTGACCTCTAAACAACAGGTCAATGACTGGGCCTTTGAATATCGCGTGCCCCCACGTCACATGGTCACAGTAGGAGGAGTCCCCATCCTTACGTCTATAAGTGCCATGTGGGACCACGCAAGAAACTCCCCGGGTCTGGCCAGTGCCAGGACCCTAGGTCGCAAGCTTGGCCCCACTTTCCGTTCCAGTCCCATACTACTGGTAACCGACCACGAGATATGCCGGGAAGATGCCCCTCATACATTACAAGCCCCAGAGGCCCCGGCAGAGGGCTACCCCCTAATATATGCTGATTTACCAGAGATCCAAGAAATGTTCACCTCAGGACCCCCCTCAGCGGTCCCTTCCCAAGCCGAAACATCCCCCGTCTCCCATCTCACCGGGGGATGGTCGACTGCTGCCCCGGTTTCAAGTACTCCCAACCTGGTAGACGCACCCCTATCACGAGTAACCTTCACCCCAAGTGCACTACAAGGGGTCACCAGCTGGGCCTAGAGCCCCCTTACACCTACCCCAGGCCTGCCAGTGACAGTCGCTTATCAAGTGGCGGCTCCACCCTGGGAGTGACCCTACCGCAATTAGTGGAGGACATAACTATGTTGTCACAGTCGCAAAATTAAAGAAAGCTGAAGGCCTTCTCGGGATAGTGCCCAAACCCCAAGGAGAAAAAGGGTTCGAAACCAGGAGGGAACACACTCTCCAAGTGCTAGATGAGTGGTCGTGCTCGGAAGCTGTTAAGAGACAGAGGCTGGTCGAATGCCCAACTGGTATGGATGCACCGGGACACCGAAGGAGACGTTACTGCTCATGACTCAATCTTACACCAGCGACGATGAGCTTCTTGCTCAGTTCAAGGCTCTTCGCCAAAAGGAGGGAGAAGAATTGTCCACATTCGTCCGCAGTGTTGGACACTGGGTCACAAGTGAGTTCTATAACTAACATCTCCAACACCGGCCCTTGCAGTCAGTGGAGAGCCTGAAATTGAGAGAACTTAGCAACGAAGATTATCCCATCGACTGGGTAGTGAAAGTTCGTCAGGAGATACTTCAGCTGAACACCGGCAAATCGCACCCTATGGGGTTGGAGGTGCTGGTATGCCTCGAGGGCATCCCAGTTCCTCGATCATACTAGGAACTAACACCGACATAGTGAGGGCAGTAATCAGGGCCTACCTGCAGGAAGCCGGCAAACTGCCTCTGGATATTCTAACTATCCACCCCATCCTTCTGGAATGTTGTAAGATATCTGCACTAGACAGTCATGGAGATCTCTTCAACCTGCGAGCAGGATTAACAGAGATTCCACCATGGGGAGTGAAGCGCATGGCCGCCTTGTGCTGCTACCCCGACCGAGACGAGGCCGATCACCTCTTTTCTCTGGAGAGTACGCCCGAGGAAGACGCCCAGTGAGGCTACAAGCTGGTGCCAGAAGTACAGGAATGGACTTCCAAGATTCCTTGATGAATTAAAGTGTTCGTCCAAAATATCTCTCCATACCCCATGGTCTTCGACCAAGGATGAAGATTGGGGTCAATATACCCCATCACTCCCATGGAGACGATGCCTCAGGTGAATGCCGCTGCGGAGTCAGAACAGCACGCCGAGCTGACATTCAACTTCGGAGACTCAGCCCTGCCGGCTGAATGGAAAGACCGGCTAACGGCCAAATTGGAAGAACGCCGGGCCATATTCTCCACAAGTGAGATGGACGTGGGCTGCAGCCGCAGTGCCCAACACACCATCAGGCTGAGTGACACTACACCCTGCCGAGAACGTTCTCATCGCATTGGCCCTCGGGATGTGGATGAAGTAAGGGACGTCTTACAAGAGATGGAAACAGTGGGGATTGTGACTGAATCCCGAAGTCCCTACGCCTCGCCAATCGTGGTGGTGAGAAATCAAAATGGATCGGTAAGATTGTGTGTCGACTACCAGACACTGAACAACCGTACCATATCTAATCAGTACACTCTTCCTTGCATCGAAGAGATTCTCAATGCGCTAACTGGGAGCCAGTGGTTCAGTGTTCTGGACTTGCGATCTGGGTACTTCCAACTACCGATGAGTGAAGAAGACCAGGAGAAGACTGCCTTCGTCTGTCCCTTGGGCTTTTACCAATTTACGCGCATGCCCCAAGGCATCTGTGGGGCTCCAGCAACCTTTCAACGCCTAATGGAGAAAACCATTGGAGACATGAATCCTCGGGAATGCTTGGTCTACCTGGACGATATTATTGTCTTCAGTAAAACCTTGGAGGAACATGAAGAACGGCTGCTTAAAGTGCTGGACCATCTGGGCCAAAGGGCCTGAAACTGTCTCTCCACAAGTGCCGGTTCTGTCACACTTCAGTGATCTACATGGGACACATTGTGTCTGCCGATGGAATTGCCACTGATCCGGCCAAAGTCGAAGCTGTGGTGAATTGGCCGCGACCTGGGAATGTCATGGAGCTACGCTCTTTCCTCGAGTTCTGTGGCTTCTATCGTCGCTATGTGGAGGGTTATTCCAGTAAGGCCAAGCCTCTAAATAATCTCCTCAAGATATACCCCAAAGACACCGGGTGAAAGGCCACCTCTGCTCAAAAGCCGTTTGATGATAAATGGACGACTTAATGCGAACAGGCCTTCCTGGGCCTGAAGAAAAGCTTAACAAAGGCACCTGTTCTTGCTTATGCCGATCCGGAACAGCCCTACGTCCTCCATGTAGACGCAAGTCTTAATGGCTTAGGTGCAGTCTAACACCAGAAGCACCCAGAAGGTGCTCCGACCGGTAGCCAACATCAGCCGCAGTTTGACTCCCAGCGAGCAGAATTATCCGGTACACAAGCTGGAGTTCCTCATCCTCAAGTGTGCCATCGTGGGCAAACTCCATGACTACTTGTACGGCGTATCTTTCGAATTGAGGATGGATAATAATCCCCTCACCTACATACTAACATCTGCCAAAGTAGATGCTACCAGCCACCGATGGCTGGCAGCGCTATCAAACTACCAATACAAGCCAGGGCCTCTGAATATCAGAGCAGATGCCCTATCCCGAAGACCAGGGCAGAGCCCCACTCCAGACGATGACTGCTGGGAGGAGATACCGGGATGAGAGCTACGTGCAACACGGCCGCTGTCATAGAAGATAGAGTAGCCTTCTCAGAGTTAAGGGTCGCGGACTCATTAGGATGTCAATCCAAAGCCATCCCCGCCGCTTACTGTGACCCAGAAGGGATGAATATCACCCACGATAAGATCATAACGTGGAAGAATATGGTCCAATATCAGATCCGGGACCCCATAGCTGGCATCATCCGTCAGGCCATCCAGAAAAACAAGCCTGCCATTCTGAAACGTGCTCCCAGCGACATGGTCGCCATTCTCATGGATAAGTTCGAGAGCGACAAGGAGTTACTCTATCGGGTGGTGCAATACCACAACCACCCGGATAGACGACAACTGGTTCTCCCCAGGAACCTACAATATATGGTCCTGAAAGCCTTGCACGATGAGCATGGACATCTTGGTGTGGAAAAGACTTTCAGACTCGTCAGAGACCGTTTCTTATGGCCAAAAATGCGTGAGTTGGTGGAACAACAAAGTTGATGGTGCTCCCGGTGTATTTAACACAAGACGCTTCCTACACGAACTGCACCAATGGCCCACCTGAGGAGCTTGGGTCCCATGGACTTGATGTGCATGGATTTCCTGTGCATCGAGCCTGATGCCTGAGGTATCTGTAACGTGCTGGTCATCACGGACCATTACACGCGATATGCACAAGCTTTCCCGACCAAAGACAAGAAGGCCATCACGGTGGCGAAGATACTGTGGGAAAGGTACTTTGTGCATTATGGCCTGCTCAACCGCCTTCATTCCGACCAAGGCCGGGATTTTGAAAGCAAACTGATCCGGGAGCTACTCAAAATCCTGGACATCACCAAGTCTCGAACAACTCCGTACCATCCGGAGGGTGACGCTCTGCCGGAGAGATTCAACAGGACATTGCTGGATATGCTCGGCACGCTGAAAGGTGCTCAGAAGACAGAGTGGAGCCGACATGTGTAAGCCCAAGTACATGCGTACAACTGTACTCAACACAAGTCCACGGGATTCTCCCCATACTTCCTTATGTTTGGGTAAGAAGCCCGGTTGCCGGTGGATGTACTTCTGCGAGTGTCAACAAATGGGATACATAATACAACGCACTTAGACACGTGCAAAGGCTTCAGGAAAACCTGCAACAGGCTTACCAGCAAGACGAGAAGTCCGCTGCTCGACTCAACGCCAACAACAAGTGGCCCTATGACCACAAGGTCAGACATTGGGAAATCCCTCCTGGAGATGCCGTGCTTCTCCGCAACCCATGGATTCCCGGGAAGCATAAACTTGCTGACCGTTGGTGTGACGGTGTGTTTGAAGTCGAGTCACAGATGCCGGCCTCCTGATCTACGTATAAAAGACACGGATGGCCAGGTAAGGGTCTGGCACCATAACCACCTTCTCCCTATTCCACAAGTGGGAGACGATGAACCAGAGATACTGGCTACACCCCTGGACGGTGAACCGGTGCAATGAAATGCTAGCCAAGAGACTGTAAATGAAATCATCCATGAGACCGTAGAGTATCCTATGGAGGGACCCTCTCAAAGGGGACCCCAAAGTTCCAGAGCACCTCCCAGCGGAGCCACAGGTAAAGGGCCCTGACAAACAACGCTTGCAAGGGTGGCTCCAACGAGACAACCTCTGGACCCCAGCAGCCCATGCTTCATTCCAAACAGAGACTATTCAGAGACATTTATACCCTCAATGGGAGAGGCAGAGCCTCAGGACTATACCTATTGCTCCCCAGAGGGAGCAGCTGAAGAACAGCTCCGGCAGAGCCAAAGAATTAGGTACCCTCCAAATCGGGTAACTTATGATACAATTGGGGCACCCCACTATGAGGCTGAGCAGTGGTCTTGCAGTAAAATTAAATCCGTCATTGTGATATTCACAGAAACATATAACCTCATGTAAAGTTATGACGTGATAAGTTGTACATAATTTACTGCATTTTTATTATATAACATTGTGTGCTTAGTTATTGTTGTTACGCTGCTCCCAAGCGGGGACGTTGTTTTTTTTCACGAGGGGGAGGCTGTAACCAGGTCCCAGTATAGAAAGAGAGAACCCGGGCGCTACATGTGTGGACAGTATAGAAAGAGAGAACCCGGGCGCTACCTGTGTGTAACTACGGAGCCTGAGGAAGCCGAAGAAAGGGCGAAACGCGTAGCTCAAAACCCCCAAGCGTTTTGAACCTTCACAGCCACCATCTGGAGTGGGACAAGGGAAGCGCAGCACTGCATCCGGACGCGGAGGGAGTTTGCTGCAAAACCACGAGTCCTGCATTATATTCCCCATAGACTGGCTTTTTTATCTGTTTTAGCGCTACTTACTCTTTTAGTTTGTAGCACTTCTTTGTTTATCGCTTTTTGATTTGTTTTAATAAAGATCTTGGCTTTTACCCCTGGTTTAAGACATCAGCCGTGGGATGTCCTTACCTTTCTGGGGCAAGATTTTATCACCCTATTTTTCTTTGGACTACGATTTGGAGACTGCAGGAGGAGCAACAAAGATACCATTCCAAGTGTGTGCTCACACTTGGCCGTGTGAGTATTAGTACTCTGTTATAAATTATCCATTTCATTTTCATTACCTAGTTGGTTTAAGTAGAGATCTTTTATCCCTATTGGAGAGGCTAAACCGTTCGCTGGAGCTTAAAGAAACCTCCCCAAAGATTGCACTCACACTTGCCCATGTGAGTGTTTACAGTGTGTTTTAGCCCTGTTTTCATTCCTTGGGACATTTTGAGATTGTTAATGTATTCTGATCATATGTTCATTCGTTTATCCCGAGGGTGATATTACATCAAAGAAGAAGGAGAAGAAGTACGCAGACGGAGAGCGAAGAAAAAACTCCACAAGACAGAGAGAAGACCAAAAGATACCTTGATGCGACAGCATTTGCACCAGGTCGTGTAAGTGTTAAGAGTTAATACACACTTTAAAACCCCCATTGTCATTGCTTCAGGGATTAACACACCTGAACCATATTTTGTTCCATTTCACCCTTCCGCCTGTGCTCCCCCATCTCTCTCTTGTTTCCCTGTAACCAGGTCCCCTCTGGTCCCCCGGTTCCTCTGCGCTCTCCCCCCTCTTCTTACCCTCTGGTGGCTGTGGGGATAGTTGCATGTGAGGGGAGGTTGCTAGGGAGGGGAGCGCAACACCGGAGACCCGCAGCTAGCGCAGTACAGGGTGCCGCCATGTTAGGAGAGCTTGAGCAAGCATGAGACAAGCCCGGCGGCCATTAGGATTGCGCATGCGCAGGCAGGAGCAATGCTAGAAGGCTCCGTGATGGGAACTACATGTCCCATGAGCCTACGGCGTTGTGAGTCACATGTTCAGGGCAGCCAATAGGGCTAGGAGAATCTTGGCAGCAGGAGATTGTTACATTTAGCGTGCTGCAAGCCAGGTAGTTGGAGCTGGGATGCCATTAGGGTAGGGTGTATGTGTGCAGGTATCTGTGGCCCCAGCTAGGCCCCGACTCCCCTCAGCTTGTGGTTGCTGCAGGGACAGACCCATAGATGCATTCTGGCCTCAGGTGCTCTGGGACCGGACACCCATCAACTGCAGAGACTATCAACGGTGGTACAATCCCTGCGGGACCCACCCACCATAGAGGCGGAGGCTGTGCGTGTTACTGTAATGGATCCGTGGATCCCATCACAAGTACAGCATAAGCGCGCCCGGGTATGGACACACTTGGCAGGTACCCAAATAAGTGCACCAACTCACCTTCACATTAGTGGGGCAGCGCTGTCTCACACACATGGGTGGGTGGTTGATTCTGGGAACACTGGGACAGTACGGTGCTGGAGCACCTCAGTACATTGGGGTAACCCTGCAAGGGTGTGGACACGGTGTTGGGAAGGCATGGTGAGGGGTTGTGGCCCTGCGAGGCCTAGTGTTACAGTAGTGGTGTCATTGTTTATGATTGTTTATATGTCTACAGTAGATTGCTATTGTTTTATTATATCAGTGTGTGTTGTACATATATGGTCCTGCACGGGGCTATCCCACATAGTTAGGATCCCGCACAGGTGGAGGCGCTGTCACCCATCGAATCAGGTACACCCCAGGCTCTCAGCGGCAGAGGTTCCGGCCTCCTGTGAGTCACAGATAACGCACTACACACCGTAGCTGCCATATCTCCCAGGAGGTGGGGGAAAGTGTGCTATACTACTAATGTTTGTAATGAGGTCTCAATTTTTGAGCTTGAATTTTGATTCCGATAAAATGTCCATTTGTATAGACCCAAAACATCAAATTTCACTCATGCGATTGTTTTGACTACTTAGGAATGTGAATATTGAAACAATGTCTGATTTATCTATGAAGATCCTGTCATTGGGACTAATTTTGTTTTAGATGATAAAAGTTTCAAAATAACCTTTCAAGTGAAAACCACAGTGAAGTCTTGCTAATGAAAAGTACATGTTAAAGTGAATGCCAACATTTTGCAAGACTGGGTGCAATTGTACATCTGTTTACTGTAAGTAAGCAGTACGTTACAAGGCAACAATGTCAAATGCAGCATGTGGAATGAAGCAGATATGAGTGTAATAATCACTAGGTTCATTACATGCACTACTATCTATGCTAAATATCAGTATAGTAGAGAACAGTGATTTATTCGTTATCTCCTTGCCAGCTAGTGCACAGATTCTGAGCAGATCAGCAAGATGTTGTTGCAGTTAACTGGTCAGCTATTAGCAAAAACCTTCAAATCCAACCAGTGTTTTTAATTATCTTTTTGTGTTTTAAATAACATTTAAAGAAAACAGTGGTGAATATTTGAATAGTACTTTGTTAAAAAAAAACTCAACAATGTATGAGGGAGTTGCAATTCTAAGTTAAGAATAGGTCAAGTCTGTGCAATGTGTCATTCAGAGTTCTAATAGCGGTGGTGTTGGTCCTGGAGAAAAGCAGATTCATTGTAGGTTGTGATAACTTTTAGCCGATCAACATAAGATGAAATTATATTGTGCAGAGCTTTGGAAACCTCAAAGATATATTTTTTCTTGGTGTGTACATGAAGAATAAACCTTTTGAGGTTTCCATAGCTCTGTACAGCAATGTGTTATAAACAGACTAAAAGCAGGGAGATCAGAAATGTGTGCTTGTGTTTTTTTCCTGTGTTTATAAATTACATTTTGATTTGCAACTATTTTCATAGCACATGCCTCTACATAAAACTTTGTGAGAAATGAAATGTTTGTATGTAAATATTCCATGATACACGTGTAGTGGTAATTGCTATATGTTTCTTTCCTGCGTGACCATATGACAGCCCGACAGCTACTAATCCCAGTTGTAAATTGGTTATTGGTTAGAGAAAAGAGCACTAGAAAGTGTGCAGTCCCCACAAAAGAACAGATAGAGAAGCTGTGAGACTTTTAACACATGTTTACAAATTAAATTGTACGCACCTTATGACTAATTCATTTAGATGGGCCATAAAGGCTTCTGATGTATTAGCATCTCCTAGTTAATATGGCCCTTTATGTTATACAGGAAGAGCAAATACTTAGGGGTATAGTCACTTTAGTGCAACAGCCATTATGACTCATAAATGCTCTTCACTTGTTTGGCTGTTAATGAGCCTAATGGCTTTCATACTTAAATCCCTGAATGGTAGAGAACGTTGACTGTTTAGCCACTTTAACCATGTTTGGCTAGGAACCTGAGAATAAAAATGTTCTTTATGAAAAGTGAAGAAACTTCAAACAATATCAATGAATATTAAGTCTTGTAGTAGTTTTAATGATGAAATGTGATTTCATTGAAATACCAATGAACACCCAAGTCTATCACACCAAACAATCAGCATGAAAAGCCAGCGGGGCCCATGTTAGATGATTTTTATTTTACAATAGCTGCACACTATAACTCTTTATATATTTTTTTCCCCCACTGTTATGTTTCGTCAGTTATCCAACACAGATCACATCGAACACAAATGAGGTCTAAATTTTGAGTCACAGCGGACCACAGCTCCACATAAAGACACATCTTCAAAGTTGTGTTGACCTGCCAGGAAAAGGGACAAAGATAAACAGCACAGCAAACATGTACTTGCAATGCACTGCTTGCCTATTAAATATTAACGGCTTCATTTACAATTAAATAAACCGAGCAGCCACAGATAGAATTCCCCCTGCTGCTTTTTGGCGTTGCTGTCATTGAAAGAAGCCGAAAAATCATGCGTCTGGAATGGACAAATGAAGCAATCTCAATCTCCTTTCTATTTTGACCTGAAGATGATCGCTCATCAGTCTGGAAACAGGATTGTAACACAACATTCTTTTCCGTGCTCTATTTTCCTTCCATGTCTTCCTTTGTAAACACATCTGAACATAAATAAATAAAGTCTTCCTGTCAATCATGTTCTTAAACTGAAGCTGAAGTAGAAAAAGACGGATGGGTGAGTGATGTACAGCACTGAGAAGATGGCATAGTGATCTTTTTTTTTTTGTTTCTTAAATATATTCATATATTCTTTTTTTCGGTGAGGTTGTTCCCTTTCCTCTTCCTAGAAGTCTGTATTTAGTGGGGGTTTTTGTGTCAGCCATCAGACACTGGGGGGGTGACCCAGCCATACTTCTCATGGGTCTTCACCAAACTCTTAAATGTTGCTTCTGCCTCCTTGCGGCTAAAGGCCTTTTTAGATTTGCCAGCTTTTCTGCAGATACGGCCCTGTGGGGAGAGAGTTGAAAGACTGTTCACTATCATGAACACAAAGTGATATCGTATCTACAGTATACAGACCATGGAGGAAGGCTAATGATAATGGGTGGTATGGATATCACTACCTTATTTCCAAATGCAAAACCGAACCCCCCAAAATCTTATTTTAAAGAAACTCTGTCTACCTTTTCTTCCACTCCTAAACTTTTATAAATAGAATAAAATAAGCATACACTCTTGTTTATCATTATTACTCAAACCTACATCTAAACATAGCACATACAGTACACTTCCCCCATTATCTTTTCTAAAGCTCTTCTAACAAAATTCCAAAACAAAAAATACCTTTCTATTATCAACCAAATAATTGGCATGTAGGACACTAATCTTAGCACACCCTTTATGGCATCATGTAAACTAAGTGCATGTACACACAGCTTCATTCATCTGAAAAGATTTGGAAGGGATTATTTTTTTTCCCCTCTATTACATAAATATATTTTATGTTATGCAGAAATGAATGCTTGGAGATGTTTTCCTTAGACACTGTTTATTAACAGCAGAGACTCATAGCACACTGTAAAGTAAATCCAAAGAATAAAAACAATGTGCAATACCTTAAGAATGGGCAATTGTAAATGGCATTTGCTTTTTATCTTAATAAATGCCTTACTCCCTATTGCTCTACATGTAATTATTAAGGTACACAGTTTAGTCACTGTCTGGACCAGAGATTTTCAACTGGTTTTCCTTGAGCACCCCTCAGGGGTTCCGCTATACTTTCTCTCCCTGCTCTTGCAAGTACCAAAAGTCACGTCAACTTCTGGCTGACAGGAGGGAGAGGAAGGATCAGGTAAGAGTGTGTGCGCCTTTAAAGTGAGAGGGGTGTGTGTCAGTCAGAGTGACTGTGTGTAAGAAAGTGAGAGGTGTGAGTGTGTGTGAGAGTAAGTGTGTGTGTGTGTGTGTGTGTGTGTGTGTGTGTGTATAGAAGAGAGAGGGGAAGAGGGAGCATAAGGGAGAGAGTGGGGTGGGGCGAGGGGGGACGAGAAACAGGGGTGGGTGTGGGGCGAAGGTTGGGGTTCCCCAGAAGTTCACAATTGAATTCTGGTGTTCCTTAACCAAAAAAAGGTTGAAAATCACTGGTCTGGATATTTGCACCTCTTTCCTGTGGGCATATCATTCTACAGCATGTTAAGGAACCATTAACGCAAACGGAAGATCTACTTCTGTTAGAATCACTTTGAAAGTAGATACTGAGCGTAAACAGCAAGACGTTCTCTGTACCTCTTAGGGTTCCTGGTGTGGCAAACCTCAGGGAACATCATGAGGTCGTGGCACCATTAGCATTATGGCTACACAGCCCTTCAAAGATTATTGCAATTACTATATCTATTGGTATTTTCATCATTATAAGGCATGTATTTGCATCAATACATTCACTTTACTTATTAAAAAAGATTGGGTAATAAAATAGGGAACACATAAGAACAATATTTGTTGATTGAGCTCGTAAGAATAAATATATTTCTTAAATGGAAAAATAAATAAAAATACTTCTGTTTCATGGCCCCATGCTGTGCTTGTTCCGCCTACCAGGATATATTTGTAACATTGCGTTTTTGTAGGGAAAATACAATGGACCAAATATAACTGGTAATATATTCATCATGCAAAGGGTATTCAACTTCATAATACCCTTCAGTCATGGCATATGTACTTTTTACAAGACAAAAGGGAAACAGTTTTCAACTATTATAATAAAACAACAACAGTAACTTTATTAAATATAGCGCTTTTCTTCCAATGGGACTCAAAGCGCCTCACAATTACAGTATAGCGCGCGGTACACAGCACATAGCGTAGGGTGCCAGGTGGGTTCTCCGAAAATACTGGACTCAATGGTGAAAGGTGCGTCAGGTCACTATGTCCAGGGAGGAAAATACCGGACACATACATGTCCAGTATTACAGTACCTCTCATTTTTTACTGGACAGATTATCCAAATACAGGGCAGTCCAGTTCAATACCGGACACCTGGCAACCCTACACATAGGTATTTTACAGACACAGTCCCTGCGCAGATGAGCTTCCAATCTATGATTTTGGTGCCTGCTATTACTAAAAAATGTATCAGTGGATCCTTTCTGTATATGTACATGCTTACTGTTTGTGCACTTTGAGCTAAGAAAACATAAGGGATACATCATTAATAAAACACTGCGATATAAAAGTCTAGAAGAACAAATGCTATCTGATAACAGTGATATAAATTAATCCCTTAGTGAAAATTGTGTGCAACAATAAATGTGTTATTGATAGGCCCAGAAACATTCAATAAGTCATAGCCCAAAAGAGCAGCAATAACATTACAATAAATTACCAACAACTAATCATATGATTTGGGGGTTTCGAATACTGCAAACTGAGTATCCAGGGGCGCTGTTAGAGCTTCTTGTAGAGGATGGAGAGGACTTTCGTCGAGGGTATTGATTGGGTAGGGACTGGAATTGTAAATATTAAAACCCATCAGTCTATTTAATAGAAGTCTAAGAGATTCGTGTTTAAAAAAAAACCGCATGTAGATGTACAGTAGCTAGTATAAAATTACCAACTCTACACAAGCTGAATTATAATGAAATTCTTTTAAAAAAAATCCAGCTAGCGGCCATTTTCTAAAAGGCCCACAGGAATTTATTGCAATTCAATATTTCTCCAAAATGTTAAACTATTTGGGGATTTTACAAAGTAGTATGTGATAAAAAAGGTAAAGTAAAAGCAATTTGTAAATATATATATATGCCACCTTAAACTGCAGTTCTAAACCGCCAATCCAGATATAATATATATATATATATATTATATCTGGATTGGCGGTTTAGAACTGCAGTTTAAGGTGGCATGTAGAAAAAAGAAAAGAGCAGATAACATTGAAGCTCTCTTAAAAATATAGATCCTGATCTTCTTTTTATTTTCAATCATTACCGGCAATGCTACAACAACCATGTACAGTACAGTACACATTCAGTGGGGGAAATGGTATCCTCATTTCAGTTAACAGTCTGGTGGCTGGTATCTCTGGATTGCAACACCATCAAAATAGGAAAGGAAAATATCACATTAAAAAACACAAGGAATGTAAATGGCTAAATTCATTACAACGAAAAAAAGATGCAAAAAAAAAAAGATACGTACCCTGGATTGAACCTTTAAACGAGCAAGTAATTGGGCAGGAGTTTTAATTTCTCTCTTTTTTTCTTTTATAACATTTTTATTGGGCAATCACAAAAGTCATATACATAGTAAGTTACATTTTGTCCAATACAATATATTTTTGGAGAAATAAGACAGAAAAGAATGTCACCCACTTGGGTGATGCCCCTGGGTCTATATTTGACCCTACCAGAAAGGAGAGGGGCTGGAAAAAAGAAAGAGAGAGTGGGGGGACTGGGGGGGTGGTGGGAGGGAGGGGGGGAGTGTCGACCTCCTTTCCTGACGTCCATCACCTAAAAGTAGGCTATACCTCTTAGCGAGGAATCAAAGAGCCTTCGGATCTTGTCTGACGTATCACCAGCAGAGAACAGTATTTGCTGTTTCTTTTTACTTAATCAACCAGGGCTCCCATACTTTGTAAAAGGCCTCTGAGGAGTGTTTCATAAATGCAGTTAACTTTTCCATCTGCATTGTTTCGTTTATTCTGTTTTTTAACTTCTGCTTGGAGGGGGGGGGACGACACTTTCCTCCAGGAGGCCGCAATTGCACATCTCGCCGCGGTAAGAATAAAAGAGATCAATTTCCTTACTGGACGAACAATTCGGTCCAGTGGATCAATAGGTATCATGAGATCTGTTATCTCTTTTAGCAATGTTTGAACCATAAGCCAATATTTCCGAATTTCTGGACATGACCACCAAATATGTTCCATGTCTCCCTTTTTTCCACAGCCTCTCCAGCAGAGGTCGGAGGCCAGAGGATAGATTTTTTGATGTGTCACTGGGGTAAGATACCAGTGGAATAATATTTTATAAATATTCTCTTTTGTCGTGGTGCATATGGAAGTTCCTGAAGCTGATTCCCATATAGCTTCCCAATCCTCCTGGCTGATCTACTGTGAAGCGCTATGTACATTTTATGGCGCTATACAAATAAAGACATACATACATACATAACCACACTTAATTCCGTAGCCAATTTGAGCATATAGTCATGGCCTGGAAAATCTGCTGAGATTGTATTGTATTGTATGTCTTTATTTATATAGCGCCAATAATGTACATAGCGCTTCACAGTAGTAATACACGTGGTAATCAAATAAATAACAGATAATATAAATAACAGATCATGGGAATAAGTGCTTTAGACATAAAAGTAACATTAAGGAAGAGGATTCCCTGCCCCTAGGAGCTTACAGTCTAATTGAGATCTCAGCGTATAATTTGGTTATCAGGCCTTTTTGGTATATACCATCTTTACACATCCTTTCAAAATTAGTTAGAGGGGGAAACTACAATTTTGGGGAGATTTTTTGTAAGAAGTGTCTAATTTGGAGATATTTGAACGCGTCTAACTCTGCATTCTCATATTTTGTTCGTAAATCTTGGAACTTCAGGAACTTCCCCCAGCATAGGAGGTCAGCAATCGTTTTAATTCCTTTAGATATGAATTGGTTAAAATGTCTAGGCTCGCAGCCCGGTGGGAATTTCGGATTATCAAAAATTGGGGTAAGCTGCGAGCAGGCGGGGGCAAGGTTGAATCGGAATTTGTTTTTTTTCCATACCTCCCATGTGTGTCTCATGGTCCCTAAGGAAAATTTGTGTGTTTGCATCTCTTCTCTATCGATACCCCAGAGGAGAACTGGCAGAGAAGGCGTCCCAGCGTGATAGGACTCTATATCCTTCCAACAATAGCTTCCCGGGTCAGCATTCCATATCACTGCTTGTCGCAATTGGGCAGCTTGGTAATACCTAGATATATTGGGAACTCCCAGTACTCACCTTCTCCTCGAAGCCATTAGAACCGATCTAGCTATTCGGAGCCTTTTCCCCTGCCAAATAAATTTAAATACTTTATTTTGGATGTTTTTCAATTCAAAGCCAGGAATATGGATCGGGAGTGTTTGAAAAAAGTAGAGAAGTCGGGGGAGAATATTCATTTTTACTGAAATCATCCTCCCAATCTATGAGATCTGGTAACCTACCCATTTATCTAAATCTTGTTTGATTTTCCTAAAAAGGGCTGGGTAATTATGCTGATATAGAGAGTGGTAGCTCCTTGATACATTCACTCCCAGATATTTAATATATGAGGAGTTTCACCTATAGTTAAAATTGAGTTTAAACAACTTTACTTCTAAGTCACTTAGGTTTAAATTTAGAGCTTCTGATTTGTCACTGTTGATTTTGTAACCAGAAATTTTCCCAAAGTCCATCTATTCCCTTTGAAGGTTAGGAAGGGAAGTTGAGGATGAGATCATGTTAGAATAACATCGTCAGCGAATAGGGACATTTTGTCATTTGTTGGTCCAATTACTATCCCTTGGATATTTTGATTTCCTCAAATTTTAGACGCCAAAGGTTCAATGGTTAAGGCAAAGAGGAGGGGGGACAAAGGGCATTCTTGTCTCGTTCATTTTTAATATTAAACCTCTCGCTTAGTCCACCTGGAAGTCTGACCACAGCGGATGGATTACGGTAGAGAGCTCTAACCCCCTCTAGAAATAATCCATTAAAACCAAATTTCCTCAAAGTATGGTCAAGGAACAGCCAATCTATACGGTCGAACGCCTTCTCTGCATCTAAACTTAACAGAACAGCCTTGGTATCGGTGAGATGAACATGCTCTATAATATTAATTATCTTCCGGGTGTTGTCTGAGGCTTGCCTACCCGCGACAAACCCAACCTGGTCAATATTGATTAACCTGGGGAGTATGGGGTTCAACCTATTCGCCAAAATTTTGCTGTACAATTTGAGGTCATTATTTAGGAGGGAAATTGGGCGGTAGCTCCCGCAAATCATCGGGTCTCTGCCTTCCTTATGAATAATCGCAAGATTTGCTAGGGACATTGAAGCCGGGATCTGACTCCCCTCTAGGAAAGAGTTAAACAAACTCAACAGGTGGGTAGACAGGATCGGCAGAAACCTTTTATAGTAAACATTCGTAAAGCCGTCCGGACCTGGTGTTTTTGAACTTTTTAGCGATTTCACCGCCTCTTCCACTTCTTCCTTCGTTATTTTAGCATTTAGCAGTAGGTTTTCATCCTTGCTTAGTGAGGGAAGGTGGCAGCTGTCTAAATATTCAGAGATTAGTTCTGTTGCAGCTGGGCCTGAACTTTCATTCTGGGTTCTCTGATTAGATAGTTTGTTGTAAAATTTAGTAAATTCTTCTGAGATTTTTTTTTTCATTGTACTGGACCTCACGAGTCCTATTTTTGATCGCTGTAATCTGGGATCTTGTTTGTATTCCTCTTAACTTGCTCGCAAGAAGTCTTTCAGCTTTATTTCCCTTATCATAATATTTCTGGTTTGTCCATCTAAGGGCCTTTTCTACATCTTCCATCTGAGCTTGTTTTAGCTCATTTCTAGCCTCGGATAAGGTTTTATAAAAAAATTGAGGGGGCGGAGGGGGTTGCTTTTAATTTCTCTCTTTGAGAGCATCAGCTATTCCACATTTTAGTAATGGCCAATGAATTGACAAAGGTGAGAATTCCCTTAATTTATAAATAAATAGATTAGATTATTGGTTGCAAAATCTGATTTATCTGGGTTCCCCTGATGACACAGTTGAAAATCATGAGATAGTTTTCCTCTATGCTCTGATTATTACCTAAATGATGCTCATGCAAGCATCACTTTGTCTCCAATCTTTGTCTCAGATCCACAAAAGCATTAGCAGCACACCTCCGTTCCCATTCATATGCATGGGAGCTTAGCAGCCTTTTGTGGATCTGGGCTTTTGTGCTATTACTTAGATTCTTTAATCTTTAATCCACACTGTAACACTATGTATTTTCAAACCTTAAATTTCCAAGGCTATAGTATCGATTTAATCCTTGGGACATATTTATCTCTCAGCTGTAAAGCTAAAGGTAATACAGGCAGTCCTCGCTTATCCAATGGAATCCGTTCTGGAAAGTAGTGTTGGATAGTCAAAGTGTTGTAAAGACAGTCCCATGTTAATCAGCTATGGTAAGCATCAGATAAGGCATTCTGGCGTCGGAAAATGTGCCCATAGGATTGCATTGTGACGCGTCGGATATGCCATCCGTCGTAATGTGAAACAACAGATAACGAGGACCGCCTGTAGTTGTTTTAGTCAATCTAGTGCTATTTTATGGGATCTCCCATTATCTCAAGGTTATCATTAATATGGACCACATAAAGAAGAACATTATATTTGGTGCCAGAGGTGGTCCAAATTAAGCAATATTTTAGGGCCCAGCTATTCAAAAAGAAGTCAAATGATTATTCTATTAAAATGTAGCCAATGTTTGCTCAGACGCCTTGGATAACTCGAAATTAAAGCCTTGATAGTAATCAGGTACAGTGAGTCTTCCAATTTAAAATGAGACAGATAACCTAACAGAGATAACGTGGGTGAACACCCCCCCCCCTTCGCCTCCCCTCTTGATATGAACAGAAGTGGATGGGGCCTCTATCTCAGTAGTGTGGTGCTCTGATCAGAGCAGTCAATGTGAATATTCCCTAGACAATAAGCATGATGCACAGGGGCCCCTTGTTGTGCCAGCACGCGCACCATATCAGGTGCATCATAAAGGCAGTGAAAGGTTTCAATATATCCGTAATAATAAAACATAAATGATATAAGTGAGACAAGATGCTGCAGTATGTGGATGAGCACTTGGGATTTATTGCACCATAATATCCCTTCAAAAGCAAGATCAGTGTTTTAAAATAGAAATCTTGGTTTTATGGATGTGTTATGTAGGACATTGCAGGGGTTGAGGCCAGCTAATGATTAACACATAGAAATGGGTTAACACCTCTGTTTCTTTCTGTAAGATTTATTTCATTATCCTTTTGTTTTCTCACAAGGAAAATAAATGTGACAGCAAATTCTCTTCCTCTTCGATAAACTGGGGGATGGGATGAACATGCCCATACATACGAGGCGGAAGCAAAGAGCCCATACTTTCTAGGAAGCAAGGACACTGACTATATTGAAGGTCACACTCCAGTGTGAATACTGTACAATTTACTGCCCCACAGACCTCTCAACCATTTCACTGCTACAGACATGGTTGCAGCATAAAAACAAGCTTGGGAGACTTTGTATAAAAGCTGCAGTTCTACCAATATCCTGCTTGTGTGTTTTTTGTTTTAAAATAAATCAGCTCTGTACTATGAGAAAATACTCGTAGCATTTCTTTTTTTTTTTAAAAACAACTTTGAAAGACAATTTTTAATGTGTACTAATGTAACGAGCATTTTTGTTTCTATAGCAACCCTTTAGAAAGGCACAACCCCTTCCTTTTCTGTAACAGGCTCTGGCACACCCCTTTGTGAGTCCTGCCCCCTCCACAGCCGTGCACGTGCACAAATGTATCTGTTACTGCCTGGTCACATGATCTTCCCCACCGAACTGTCAGAGCAGCAGCAGCAGCAGCAGCAGAAAAGGAGAGTAACGCATAATTAATTCATTAATTAAACCTTTTTCCATTGCACGTGTGTATTTAATGTTAAATATTAACAACTCATTTAAAATCAAATGTGTATATATCATACTGTAAACAATATGTATATTTATTTTTGTGTATATGTGAATGTGTACAATTCGATGTGTGTGTTATTAAAATTAATAATAGCATGTTCTTGTATAGTGCTGCTAGTTTTACATAACACTTTACAGAGACATTTTGCAGGCACAGGGCCCTGCGGAGCTTAGGTGTGTATGTATGTATGTATGTGTGTGTGTGTGTGTGTGTGTGTGTGTGTGTGTGTGTGTGTGTGTGTATGAGATATATATATATCTATATGCACACGCACACATATATACATGCTCACACATATATACATGCGCACACATATATACATGCGCAATCACACGCGCACACGCACACATATATACATGCGCACACGCACACATATATACATGCGCATGCGCACACGCATTCCAGGAGGAGCATATATGGGAAACAAAAGAAAAAATAGTGCAAAATTTAAGTGCAGATGTATTGGTAAAGAGATAAATGATGAGATGCCATGTTGGCTCTGATGGTATGCCTACTCACAAGATATCAGTGGTAAAAATGCGATTAGCAGATAGGGCTGCTACCCCGTAGGTGTTGATGATATGTGGAACTCCCTCTAGGCTCGTCTCGTCAATATGGTGATGGTATATATGAGAGAGAAAAACAGCACTACATAGCGCGATCTGATGTATAAAATACTTTCTAAAAAATAGGTATATAAAATGTGCACTTACAATGTGCTAAAATAAATCAAGCGTTTGTCACAATATATGTGTATATACTGGGTTCACCGCAGCTCTCACCGCCTCCCCTTGGTGCTCCGGAGCTCCTTCGCCTGCACTTTGAAATCCCAGCGTCTCTCTGAGCGTCCTTCTGTGCGTGTGACGTCACGGCTCTGAGGATTGGGAAACTATGGGTCGCCCACTAGTCCAAAACACCACTCTATGCGTTTCGCCCAGCCCTTGAGAACTGCATACGGCTTCGTCAGGACTGGACACACATATATATACACACACACGTATGTGCGCACCCCAGCGGTCTGACACAGAAGTATTCTCTGACTTCCGGTGTCTGCCGCTGCTACAGCGTAACCCCATATATATATATATATATAGAGAGAGAGAGAGAGAGAGAGAGAGAGAGAGAGAGAGAGAGAGAGATATCTCTCTTGACAAATCACCCAAAAATCTACATGCCCCAGTCCCGTCTTTTAAAAAAAGAAATGGAATAAATTCCTAGTAACATAACCGTTTATTTATTGTATTACATTTATACTTTACTACAATTTGTCCTTGTTACATCGTTCCTTACGTGCGTGTGTGTGTGTGTAAGTGAAAATATTGGATGACCTCACTAATCTAGCAAAAAAAAGCCAGATATAAATGAGTGAGGGAGGGAGTGGGTGAGTGAGGGAGTGGGCGGGTGAGGGAGAGGGTGGGTGAGTGAGGGAGAGGGTGGTTGACGGTGAGGGGTGGGTGGGTGAGGGAGAATGTGGGTGATGTGAGGGAGGGGGTGGGTGACGGTGAAGGGGTGGTGACAGTGAAGGAGAGGGTGGGTGGGTGGGTGACGATAAAGGAGAGGGTGGGTAGTGACAATGAAGGAGAGGGTGAGTGGGTGACGGTGAAGGAGAGGGTGGGTGACGGTGAAGGATAGGGTGGGTGACGGTGAAGGAGAGGGTGGGTGACGGTGAAGGAGAGGGTGGGTGGTTGACGGTGAAGAGAGGGTGGGTGGGTGACGTGAAGGAGAGGGTGGGTGGGTGACGGTGAAGGAGAGGGTGGGTGGGTGATGGTGAAGGAGACGGTGGGTGAAGGAGAGGGTGGGTGACTGGGTACTTGTGGTGACACACACACACACACACTCTTTCTCTCCCATACATACTGACGGTGAAGGAGAGGGTGGGTGGGTGGTTGACGGTTGGGTGGGTGGTTGACGGTGAAGGAGAGGGTGGATGGGTGACGGAGAGGGTGGGTGGGTGACAGTGGTTGCTTGACGGTGAGGGTGGGTGACTGGGTACTTGTGGTGACACACACACACACACTCTCTCTTTCTCTCCCATACACACACTCCCTCTCTCTCTCATACACGCACACTCACAAAGTGGAGTAGGCAATGACGGGGGGGGAGAGAGAAGAGCTGCTGGCTCCCCGCCTCCACCGCCCGCCCCAGGGGCCGACCGCACACCACCCTGCTCCCACCACTGCTCTGTTCCCCCCTCCCTGGCAGGCAGCCACAGGAACCGGGGCAGAGGGGGGGGGAGAAACCCCGGCGCCCGCAAAACCCCCCTCCATCTCCCACCCTGGGCAGGCAGCCACGGGGATCGGGGCAGAAGGGGGAAACCGAGGCCGCAGCCATCAGCCGCTCCCTCCCCCCCGGCGGCCGCACCTCCCCAATCCATCTCCCGCCCCGAGCAGGAAGCCACGGGGATCGGGGCAGAAGGGGGACACCGAAGCCGCAGCCATCATCCGCCCCCCTCCACCCCCCCCGGCGGCCGCACACCCCCTCCATCTCCCGCCCCGGGCAGGCAGCCACGGGGATCGGGGCAGAAGGCGGACACAGAGGCCGCAGCCATCACTGACACACACACACACACTGACTGACACACACACACTGACTGACACACACACACACACTGACTGACGACACACACACACACTGACTGACGACACACACTGACACACACACACTGACTGACACACACACACTGACTGACACACACACACACACTGACTGACACACTGACCGACACACACACTGACTGACACACACACTGACACACACACACACACACACACACACAAGGAATTCAGTTACTATAAATATAGAAGTGCAAATAGCTAAAACCCGCTTTCTAAGTCAAACTTCTTTGCGTTTTAGCAGCACTGAAATTGTGTTTTGATTAATTAAAAACATCACCATTACATTTACAATTTCTGTGACAAAACAGTAACAAAAGACAAAGAAGTTTCACTTAAAATACGCGTGATCAGCACACACACAACTTTTTTTTTGTGTTGGTGTGGGACACAAAACAATTACAATACAAGTATGGCCCCAAGGTCACCTGTACAAGGTCACGACGTTAAGTCCCGTTGACGTTGCAGCTTTAATTTGACTGTCAGAGTTAGGCTGACGGCGGAAGCTATGTACACTTGTCCAGTGGAGAAACTAAGTTATATCCCGGTGTTCAGGGTACTGAAGGACCGTCTTGTTCAGGTGATTTAAATAAAAAAAAATTTAAAATACACATATCCAAAAAACAAGCAGCACAGATTGCTACTTAAAGCATCTTGGTACCACAATGCTAGGCATTATTGAATCTCAGGAATCGGTACTGGGACCCCTACTTTTTTATTTGTTGATGAATGACCTTGAGGTCGGCATAGAGAGCAAAGTCTCCATCTTTGCTGATGACACTAAATTGTGTAAGGTACAGTAGTAGAATCAGAGCAGGATGTAATTTCTCTCCAGATGGACTTGGAGAGACTGGAAACTTGGGCAGGTAATTGGCAGATGAGGCTTAATACAGATATATGTAAGGTTATGCATTTGGGAAACAAGAATAAACAGGCAATTTACAAATTAAATGGGGATAAATTAGAAGAATTATTGATGGAGAAAGATTTTGGAGTGCTTGTAGACAGTAGGCTTAGCAATAGTGCCCAGAGTCATGCATTAGCTGCAAAGGCAAACAAGATCTTATCCTGCATTAAACAAGCAATAGAAGGAATGGAAGTAAACATAATTATTACCCTTTATAAAGCATTAATAAGACCACACCTTGAATATGGAGTAGAATTTTGGGCACCACTCCTAAGAAAATACATTATGGGACTAGAAAAAGTGCAGAGAAGAGCCACCAAATTATTAAAGGTGATGGATAATCTGATTTATGAGGACAGGCTAGCTAAATTGGCTTTGTTTACAGTAGAAAAGAGGCATTTAAGAGGGGATATGATAACTATATATAGGCCCAAAGCATATATGTAAAGCGAAAATGTACTTAAAGTGAAGCATTAACTTTTTTCCACTTATCGATGCTTCGGTACAGGTAGGGAGCCGGTATTGCTGTTCAGGACGTGCTGACAGGCGCATGCGCGAGATCCCGTTTGCCTATTGGGCGAGGGGAATCAGCGCGTCCCTACTACGGCGGTCTGTACGGCAGAATAAGTGTCCGTACTCATGAAGCGAGCGTACGGACACAGGGGTATGGTGCTATTGAAAATATGTCCTTACTCGCGAGTGTACTTAAAGTGAGTGTCCTTAAACCGTGGTATGCCTGTACAAATTTATTCGGGGACAATACAAGGAGCTTTCATAAGAACTATTCATCCCACGGGCAGTGCAAAGGACTCGGGTCTTTCCTTAAGGTTAGAGAAAAGGAGATTTCACCAACAACAAAGGAAAGGGTTATTTACAGTTAGGGCAGTTAAAATGTGGAATTCATTACCCATGGAGACTGTGATGGCAGATACAATAGATATGTTCAAAAAGAGGTTGGACATCTTTTTAGAAAGGGAAGGTATACAAGGATATACCAAATAAGTAAACATGGGAAGGATATTGATCCAGGGAGTAATCTGATTGCCATTATTTGGAGTCAGGAAGAATTTAATTTTCCCCTTATGAGATATAATAAGATAATATTTCACTGGGGGTTTTTGTTTGCCGTCCTCTGGATAAATATACTGTAATTACGGATACAGGATAAAGTATCTGATGTCTAAATTTAGCATAGGTTGTACTTGATGTACGTATGTCTTTTTTCAACTTCATCTACTATGTAACTATGAATCATTTTTCCATGTGTTTGTCTCAACCAGCTCATGTCGGCAATACTATTTCAAACCTGTGGGTTTTGAATGACACCATCTGGGAGGAAACTGTTACAAAGTAAGGCAGTCATTGATACATACAGTACTATGAACAAATATGTCACAGTGTTTCCTCACTTAACAAGGAAATCCAAGGGAACCAATTTTTTTTGCGATTTAAAAAAACGAAAAAATAAAAAAAAGGTGTGTGTGTGCTGATCACGCGTATTTTAAGTTACATTTCTTTGTCTTTTGTCACTGTTTTGTCACAGAAATTGTAATGGTGATGTTTTTAATTAATCAAAACACAATTTCAGTGCCAAAACGCAAAGAAGTTTGTCTTAGAAAGCGTGTTTTAGCTATTTGCACTTCTATATTTATAGTAACTGAATTTCTTGTGTGTCTTATTGTCAGTCAGTGTGTGTGTGTGTTGTCAGTCAGTGTGTGTGTGTGTGTTTGTCAGTCAGTGTGTGTGTGTGTCTGTATGTCAGTTTGTGTGTTATTCTTAGGGTCCTGCCCCCCCTCTCTCCCAGCTCTTCTTCCCCCAGCAGTCCCCCCTAGCCTCCCCAACCACCCCCCGGTGGTGGTACGGAGACACGGGGGTCTGCCTGAGTCCCCCTCCCAGAGCAGCTCCCACTCTCTCCCCCGGCGGAGCTGTCCTGCTGCTGGTGCCAGCCCTCCGGCGGAGGTACAGGGACACGGACGCGGCTCACTGGGGGAAGGGGAGGGGTGCTCGGCGGCTCATGGGGGGAGGGGTGCTCGGCGGCTCACGGGGGGATGGGTGCTCGGCGGCTCACAGTGGGGAAGAGGGTGTGCTCGGTGGTTCATGGGGGGATTACTCGGCGGCTCACGGCGGGATTACTTGGCGGCTCATGGGGGGGAGAGGGTGTGTTCAGCGGCTCACTAGGTGGGCGGTGCTGGGCTGGGGTGTTTGGTGTGTGTGTGTTCCTCCTGCTGCTGGAAGCTGGCAAAATTCAGTGGCAGTGAATGTTGCTGATTGCCTCTTCTGCCAGCTGTGACATCACTTCCGTCACAACTGACTTTCGTTCCCACCAACTCCATTCACTGCCACTGAATTTTGCTCATGTGGTAGGTGCCGCTAAAGAAGTTTCACTTCAAATATATATATATAGTATAAGCAGGGGGTCTCCAGATCTGAACCCCATTAAATTCAGCCCCCAGGACCCCCTGCTTCCAAAGATACTTACCTGCGAATTTTCACAAGATTTCACGTCATGGGGGATAATAGGAAGCTGTGATGTCATCAGTGCAGCTTCCAATTGGCCCATGTGACACGGGAGCATCAAACTTGAAAGTTACCGCAGCTACTGGCACATATCTTCAGAAGCAGGAGGTCACCGGAGCTGATATTAACGGGGTTCAGCTCCAGACACCCCCTGCTTCATTATATTATATATATATATATATCCCAACTCAAAAGCAAAGAATACTGCAGCAATTTCACCGTTACAGCAATTACAGCTACAGTTGCCCTTTTCAAGAGAGTACACGCACAATATATTTTAGCATATTTTACCATATGTCTCCAAAAGAGAGAACTGCTGTAATGAAATGCTTGATCACAAGGAAAAAGATAAAGGTCATTTGTGTACAAAACAAACAAAAAACAAAGTCCAAATAGTCTAGCTCTATTCCACAGACATACTTAAGAAAAGTACAGGGAATTAAAGCACTCTTCAACAACATTTAAAAAGAAATTCAATGTCTAATTAGAACACACATAAGTATTTAATCAATATACAACATTTCCTAAAAGACAAGCCAGACACACTCTGCAACAACCCAAAGCACAAGCAATATACCAGGAGTGCTATAGTATAAGGAGTAAAGAAAGAGAATCACAGGGGGCCTCCCGGCTGCAAAACTGGGGCAGATCTGGAGCAAAACCACTGCATGAGATTTATCAAATGAAAAAGTCCCTTTGTATGATATTTGAGTACTGTATATTCTTTGATACGTGCAATTTGTTTGTTCCAGTTTTGACCGAGTTTTGCAGCCAGTAGACTTTAGTAAATAGAGAGCATACTGTGAAGCATTAAAAAGCTATGTAACCCTCTATGCCCGGCTCCCTAAGGAGGTTAGTTACATCAGTGTAGTTGTGTATTGAACATCAGCAGAGTTAGTTACTTACATAAAGTTTCTTTGTATCAGGGTGCTAGCTGTGATGATCTCCTGCTCGTCTAGCAACAAAAAGGGACAGGAGACAGGTGGGCAGAGGCAGGTGAGTCCTGTGGATCAATGTGGGAACAGGAGAGAGCTGTAACACTGCAGGGAGGGGACCCCAGGACAGGAGAGCTAAGCCAACCCTGAACTAGCCCCCGGTGTTTCGCTTGCTTAGCATTATCCATCTGATCCTGGTATTTCTGGCCCCTTTCTGAGATCCTGTTCTGTTCTATAGAGTTTATTACTTACACTCCTTTCCAGACAGGTTACTGCTACTTTCGCAGGGGCTGTACACTCTGAATATGGAGATCTGTGTGTAGAGCTGATCCTTTGACATCCTAGAACCATATCTATGCAGCTCTCTGTGGCACGTCTGCATTCCCTCTGTGGGACCTACATATATCTGTTGTCCATGTTATAGGGATCCTGTTAAGGTACTGTCCCTAAATAAAAAACAAACAGAGAGGCCGAATCTCTTCTTGACTTTACTTTCCCCCAGCCTCTACTCCCAGAGGCTCCTTCTAGAACCTAACCTTCCAGAATATTCCCACCGACTCTTATGCCCCCTGTCACATAGTTCAAAGTGTCATCACAGGGCAGAGCCTATTGTCCACTGTTGTCCACTGCTTACTATTAACTCCTTAGAATAAATTAGTAATCAAGATCAGGAGAGGTGGGGGTTACAGCTACATCTACTGAAATTTGTACCTTTTGTACATCCTAAATTATACATAATTGTGTGTAGGAATGGTCTAAGATGACCAACAGAGAAGAATTCCCATAAGGTTGCACTCAACTAAATTATAACTCTGAGTAAATAGAACTAATTTACAAACCATATGGGTAACCAGAAGGTTTAAAACACAAAACAAAAAATTATTTAATATTACATAAATATACACTTCTAATTGAAATCTATTAAGCTAATATATAAAAGTTATCTTAAAATCTCTAAAGAAAGCAGCGACGGAGCAAGTCAGCAAACCCCAGTGTGGGTGTATACAGTAGGTATAGAACAAATGTGGTAATCAATATACTGTCACGGCGGTCCTATATGTTGGTATAAGTGCATATATACAGAACTAATTAATATAAGTCTGTATATAGTAAAATAAACAGTGTGCTAATAGGCTTAGGTATGCCTAGCTGATTACACTTCATGCACTAGAACTGGCTAATATATGCCCAAGACCGTCTCCGATGCGTCACTATAAAGGTTGCATCTATATGCCCTTAAAGTGTTTACTCCTCAAAGATAGGACATAGTACTCCAAGTATATGATACCGGTGGGGTTTCCCGTTACATTTGGTGGTAAACCACATAGGTAGACAGGTCTCCCTCCGCTATCCTGAGTAATCGGCATCTTTCCTAGCGGCACTGGATCTGACACCTAGCGAAGGTTCGAGTCAGTACCGAAGACCCCGAGAAGATACCACGGATGACGATCCATCGGCTGAGGGTGCATTTGCCCGAGATAAAAGATTCAAGCCTGACTGTGGCTTTGAGAATCTCTCGGTGAGTTTGAGGCCATTTCCTTGACCGGCAGTTCGGTAACCAATGGCAACTCAGGGAAGGATACCCCGGATGTGCAGCTAGCTACATTTGTTTCCTTTTTCCGCTTCCCTCCCAGTCCCCCTCTATATTTTTTCCAATCTATTACAGGGACTGTCTAATCCACAGTTTGGAGAGGGCTGCCTGCTTCTCAGGTAACCGGTTTGTTAAATCGGTGAATACATGGATCGAGAGTCCCGGCGATGGGTGAGGGTGGCCTTGGCCCAAAGATTTAGAAGAGCTGTTTATTCTTGCTTGGTTAAAGATCTAAAGGATACTAAACCTTAACGAGAAACCAAGAGCAATTTACTACTCGAAAATTTTATGCCAAAAGACATTGAAATTGTCCCTGATGAAGCTCCGCAGCTGGAGGGAAACGTGCGTTGGGCACGCAATGTTGTTATCAGTCTCCACCATGGAGCTGTTTTAATACAGTGTTTTTCAGTCAATGGATCTACTTTATAGATTATATATGCCATCTGGCTATTGTTAAAGTGTTTTTCAGACAGTGAGGGTAGTGCATCTGCTCTCCACTTAGCAAGATTATGGGTTCACATTGTGCCTCTTGCTGCACTCGTGCTGCTAATACACTATATGTGCACTTAATGTTGTGCAAGGAGTGCTAAAGGCGCTTTGCCCTATTGTGAATCACATAGCTAATTGTGGCTGCATCAAATCAATATGTCTATTTACTGCTCATGTCAGTGCAGTTGGGGCAGTACACATTATACCCAGCACTATCTGGTGGCGAATCAATAACTTAATGGCGTCACGCCACCAATTTATTTCCACTGTTAACACTGTCAATTTACCATCTGTGCTATACTGTATGTTGATCCTGAGGGTTTTTTTTTACCCTGGCTGATTGCACCATTAGTCCCTATTACCCTACTATTATTATTTAGTAGGAGTATTTATATTCACTTATGTGAGGAGACTTTGGTGCATTTGTTATCTGATTTAATTTCTTTTAAACACTGTTATACACACTCGGTAATATATGTTTTAAGTAATTAAATAAAGGTTATATCTTAATTAGTGGTGTGCATTTAAGTGAATTTTCTTCGGAGTACAATCACTTTATACTCTTTATTTTTGCTGATTCACTTTTCAGTTCACAGTTTGCACCCACTTTATAATTATCGATTTGGATTTGTTAATCATTCACTTATCATTTCAATTAGTATGGTTCAGTTGATCACTCCCTAATCTCTCCCTTTTTGTAAAAGACATTGAACATTTAAAGATAAAATGTGAATCCGGGGTTTCCATTTTTCTTTTTTTATATATATTTATAGCCAGGAAATCTATCCCTATAAGTATATATTAACACGAAAAGTTTTATATGTTTATTTGTCTCACTGGTCTTAGGAATTGATGTGTTTTTCCTAGGTACTTTTATATTCTAATTAAGTTGTGATGAAGGCGTGGTCAGGGGAGGTAGAACAGTTAGAGGTGGAGTGTGCAGGATCGGAGGAAGCTCTGCATGCCTGACGTCAGGTCGCCCCCAGTAGGGCCATATGCCCGCCAGGCCACGTAGGGTCGGGCTGCAAACCTGGGATGAATTGCTGGTTTCATTCATCTTATTCTATAGTTTATTTTTTGCTGTTTTCATTTTTCCCGAAGCTCCCGGAGGGGGAAAGTCCCCTTTTCTGTATTTTACCATTTTTTGTTCCCTATGTAGCCATGCATAATAATGGACTGCAGACATCTTCCCTGTTGGCAGTAAGCCCTGGTAAGTACAGGCCTGCCAGCAGTAGTTATGGAGGTTTTCCCTCACACCCTGGTGAGGTGCCCTATGTATGGATGGGAGTGGCTGCATGCTCTGAGTCCCTGGATAGTGACATCAGAGATGTGCCTGCCCCCTGAGGTATATAGGGCACAACACTGTTAGTTTAGTGGGTTGTTGCTAAAGAGTTTGGCTTCTGTGAAAGGGATTGCAGGATAACTTTGTGACCCTAGTGCTGTAACTAGTGGCACGAATATTCCAATCAAGCCTGTCTAGGCCACACTGTGTCCAGGGACCTGGCGCAGGGGTGATCTCCATATGGGAAGAGGGGATCCCACTCCAATTAGGAGGGCAGTACCCGGCAAAGGGACAGCATGGAGAAATGTGCGGCTACAGCTGAAAGCTGCATGGGGCAGTCTGCTACATCCAGATCATCAATAAAGATGCCCTTGTTAAAGATACCCCCACTGTGTGAGTGTGAGATTACTCTACAGTGGCAGTCACCACCGAGAAGGAGTTCCTCAGCAGGACCATCTCCCTGCGGAAGCATAGATCCTGATGAGGTGGAGGCGCTGCACATGATGTAAGTAGGACTCGCACCCACTACCTCAGCTACCTGTCCTGATGACATCCCCTATTACCATCGAGCGGGAGACTCAGGAGTCCTGTTACTTGCAGGTGCACCAACATACACGATCACGTAATGGGGGCTGGTTAGACCACACGGGCCAATGTGAGATTGGGTGGGTCAGTCAGGAGGGAAGACCCGTTACACCTACAACCACTAAAGTTTTTTGTTCACAACTTTCACATGAGAGAGAGACACGATATTGGAAATGACTAGTCAAACAAAATTGAAGTTAGTATCCCTGAATGTTAAAGGCCTTAATAGCAATAGTAAACGTAGACTGGCTCTAAAAGAATTTAGAAATCTGAAAGCGGATATTGTTTTTCTACAAGAGACACATTTCGATTCCCAAGACCCCCCAAATACTTTTAGCAAGACATACCCTATCGCATTTTACTCATCTTTTACTCCCAAGATTAATTCACTATGATCAGGTTGGATTTGTGAGCGAGCGCCAGGTGCCAGACAATACAAGAAAAATTATTAATGTTATTGATCAAATTACACAAATCCAAAATGAAAGCTACGCTGCTGAATCTAGATGCGGAGAAAGCATTTGTAGGATAAGGTGGGACTTTCTAGATAAGACATTAGAAGCATTTGGAGTCTTTCTACAGGGAGTCCATGCTCTCTATCAGTCGCCAACAGTCACCCTGAAGATCCCAGGAGTGGAATCTAATAAAAATAAAAAATGGGACTAGTCAGGGGTGCCCCCTTTCCCCCCTTCTTTTCACTCTGACAATCGAGCCTCTAGCGGCCACCACCAGAGCCTTCCCAAATATACAAGGGGTCAAAATAAAATATGACTGCTATAAAATATTGTTGTTTGCAGATGATATCATTATTACTATATCAAACCCATTAACATTTCTTCCAAACTTGCAGTCCACCCTTCAGGGGTTTGGGGAGCTCTCCGGGTATAAAGTAAATATGGGAAAATCAGAAGCTCTAAATTTGACGCTAATGGAAATGGAGGTCGAGGTGCTTAAACGACACTTTGACTATAAATGGAAAAAGACCCATTTGAAATATTTGGGAATTCATTTTACCAGAGATTATAATTTATTATATAAATATAATTACCCTGACCTATTCTCCAAAATTAAAAAAGATTTACAAGCCTGGAATTCTCATTGTATGTCCTGGATAGGGTGTATAACTGCAGTTAAGATGAATATTCTCCCTAGACTTTTGTACTATTTTCAGACATTACCGATATCTGTCCCACATTCAAATATAAAAGAAATTCAGAATCGAATTATGCCGTTTATCTGGAAACATAAACAACCGAGGATAGCTAGGTCAATTATGTTGAACGCCAAGGAAGGTGGTATGGTCGTTCCAAATATTCCAAAATATTATATAGCCTCTCATATGAAACAAATGGTTTACTGGCACTCTCCTAGAGGAGTGTATTCCTGGGTGGACCTGGAGAGATCGCTAAAGAACCTGATTGGACTGTCTTCTTTGTTGTGGTCTAGTTCTGGGTCGGGGACCCGGAGCCATTGGATTTACTTTGAAAATGTGGCAGAAGGCAAAAAATAAATATAAGGCTCTGTTGACCATTACTAGGCTCATGCCCCTTTTCGGTAATCCAGGGTTTACAGGGTCAGGGATTTGAAACTTGGAGTCATAGAGGAATTCTGGAGATAGGAGATTGTAAAGGATAAACTAATGTCCTTTGAAGAACTGATGAGAAAGTATGTCTGCCCCAAATTGAGCTATTTAGGTATATGCAGGTCCGCCATTTTGTGTGTCGGGGCCTCCATGATGAGGAATTTCCTACATACAGTATACACGATTTGAAGATTTATGTAAAACAAAAAAATACCAAAGAGGTTTGATATCATCTTTGTACCAGGGGCTAACTTTAAAAAAATATACCCCAAACCATAAATATATGGACCAGTGAGCTCTGGATTTCCAGACTGAAATAACAAGGGAGGACTGGGACAATGCGGGTAAAACCTCTATATGTAAGGTAACAAAAGAGAATATATATAAAAATTGTTACGTTGGTACTACACCCCCTAAAGGACTAAAGTAGATGTTCCCAGGGACATCAGACAGATGCTGGATGGGTTGTAGATAATTAGGAGATTTGGCAGATATATGGTGGTTTTGCCCAGTAATGCAAGCATATTGGAGGACAGTTTTGAAACTAATAAAAGATGTGACTGATATCAAAATTCCGCTAGACCCAACGCTGATTATCCTGGCTAAACCTATGGAAGACGTGAATCATTATCCACAAGGATTGATTCTATATATTCTAACAGCAGCCAGATGCGCTGTAGCAGCGGCGTGGAAAAAGACACTCCCGCCCTCCAGGAGAGAGATTATTGGAAGGGTCAATGATGTTCAATTAATGGAGAAACTTATCTAATTTCTGAACTACACCACTAGGAAGTATAATAGGGTCTGGAGCCCTGGGATGCTGGATCGGGGTGTGATCCCAGAGAAAGAGAGGATATGGGAGGGCTGAACGTAAAATATGGTGTTTACCAAATGTTGTATGACATTTAATGTGACTGTTGTTGTTTGTAAGAAATTTAATACAAAATGGTTATTCCCCCTTCTTTTTATTTCTGCACCCTTCCCCTTTTAATTTTTGTGTGAAAAAATACTAAAAATATAAGTTAAAAAAAAAAAGTGGGATCAGTATTTAAGGGAATGTGAGTTTATTCTACATATTTACTTTGCATTTATCATCAATGCAGCTGCAGAACTTAACTAATACTGTGTTTTCAAAGAAATCACCAAAACAATCATTGTAATAATCATTACTACATCTATTAATACCATGCACTAAAAATGATCCTGTTTAGAAGGTCAATGGTAATATGCATCTTGTACACATTGGAAATCATAGGAGGTTGCAAATTTAGGAAATAGATAGAAAAAAACAAATCACATTTAGATCAGATTTTTTAAATAGTTTCCACCAGCCTGCCAGTAAAAAAGGTCAATGTGAATCTCACGTTTCCAATAATTCTTATATGTTACAATATCCCATTATGAACTGTGAGTATTTATAGTGGTCTTACTGGGAAAGATAGTCTCTAGAAAAATATATATTCCTAAAAAATAATACTCAATTCAACCGAAATCCGAAATGCACATCAGAGCTATTTTGAAGAGGCTATTTTGAAGAGGCATAGTTCAGCTAAGCATTTGAGATGTTTAGAGATGCCCCGTGGTCCCGCTTACCTCCGTTAGGGAGGGGAGTGTTGCGGCAGCTGGTGGTGGGCGAACCGGTCGCCGGAGGCTCGGCGGCTCCCTCCGCAGGGCGCCGCCATATTGGAAATGTCGCGCATGTGCACGAGACTTGCACATGTGCAGTGATAGGCAAGAGGGGCAGTCATTGCAGCAGAGGGCTCTTAAGAGAACTACAGCCCCCAGGATGCATAGGGGCAAGGAACACCTGTCACACGAGAGCCAATGGGACACTGAGATTCCCTGCAGCAGGGAATAGATACATTTGGCGCGCCAGGGACCACGCCAGTCAGAAGAGGTACCACTGAGGAGTAGGTAGTGTCCATAGAGCAGTGCTCCCCTGGACTAGGCCAGATCTTCCCCCTTGGGCCGGACTCACTGTAGCTTGTTGCTGCTATAAGGAAAGCCAGGGACCTCTCCCCAGTAGCTGCATATAGTAAGGTACATCACCGGTGAGATGCCACGCGGTGACTGTGGCCTATGGTCTGGGGCCAGACCAACTACGCGGTAAAGATGGTAAGGTGATATTACCCACACCGGAATTCACCTCACGCGGAGGCGGACGCCATTGCGGACAACAACGTTAGATCAGATGGACCCTCTTTGTTATTCTGCAATACCCAGGAGCTGGAGCCCCGGGTAGGTGCTTAACTAAGTGCACCAACACTCCACGGGATAGCGCTATCTCCAACACTTTGGGTGTGCCTTCACATTGGGAAAGGGACATCAGGGAATTGGTGCCTGGTACCCAATGTACTCTGGGGACACTCACTGTTGGTATCAGGTTGGGGGCTATATTACTGTGTGGTACATGGTATCAATATTATTGTGTTCAGTAAAGGTTGTTAGCATATATTTGTGTGCGTGAATTATTATTATTGTTCCTGTAAGGGTTCATCCCGTCATGTCGGGATCCCTTGCAGGTGGAGGCACTGTCACCATAAGAATCAGACACAGCCCAGGCTCCCAGCGGCGGAGGTGCAGGCCTTCTGTGAGCCACAAGTAACGCACCACACACACCGTAGTCGCCATATCTTCCATAGGGTGGGGGAAAGTGCGCTACATATGTGAAGAGGTTAATAACCACCAAATCTAAAATAGTTGTTGTGGAAACGGGGCTTCATTCATTCTATAGACTGCCTAATGCAAGCTGGATTTTGAAATAGCACATTGAAAGCAGAGATGCCAACAGAAATTGTTGGGCCCAGGACATATATAACAAGCAGCCCCCCCCCCCCCTGTTGAACTGGGGGGTGCTAGAGGGGAGGAGAAGGTGTAGGCATTGGGGACATGCAGGAGTATAAGGAGGTATGGGCATGGGGGGAGGTGGGAGCAGGTATAAGAAGGGTTGTCTTATTACCTTCTGTGGGGAGGGGGTCAAGTATAAGATGTTAATAGGCCTGGGGGGGAGGGGGTATAAGAGGGTAATGGACCTACAGGAGGTATAAGGTGGTAATGGGTCTGGAGTGGGTATAAGGGGATAATGGTTCTGGGGGGCTGGGGTAAGCAGGTAATGGGTCTGAGGGAGGGTATAATTGGACTGGAGGATGTTGCAACAGTGTAATGGGCCTGGAGGGCATAAGGGGGTAAGAGGCCTGGAGGGAGGGGTGTAAGGAGGTAATGGTCCTGAGGGGTGGGAGTAAAAGGTGGTAATGGCCCTAGGTGTGATTGTGGAGTCATTCGGGAAGAAGGTGCACAAAGAGGTTCGCTTTCAGAGACAACACTGGGGGTCTGGAAGAGATGGAGGTGCTGTACCATGAGTGAGTATGACTCAGCTATACCTGGAGAGCCAGTCCTGATGATATCCCCCATACCATTGTGGGAGACTCAGGAGTCCTGTAAGCCAGCAGGTGCACCACACTACACCACATGTAACATGGGTCAGTTTCCACAGAAGGGGGTCAATATGAGATTGGGCCAGGGAAACTGTTACATTTGGAGGTGCTGCTGAGAGAATCAGGACAGGTTTTCAGCTAGGCAAACTGATATAGAGATATGTATGCTTCCAGGAAAGTGCTGCGGAAGGAAGGGAGTCTAGGGGTAGTCAGGAGAAGGATGTCTACTCACAAAGCACACCCAAGATGCCCCTATATGGTGTGATATAGATCTGGAGACAGGGCTATTGCTGTGTAGTCACCTTGAGGCGGGTAGTCATTTGATGCCTAAGGGGGTAGCCTGGTTAACTCGGGTCAGGAACTTCTGGTAGGGTCAGAACTATGTGTAGCCAAGAATAGGTGATGTGTTTACGATAGGGCAGATCCTAAGTACTTCTAGCCAGTAACCAGACTATACACCGCAGAGCACTTACACTGGACTTATAGCGGGTGTAGCATACACAAGAGAGAGTTAACCTAGCCTGAGGTATTGCACTACAACTGAGGCATATACACTGGATACATGAGATGTGCACGCTGGCATACTTTATTTCACCGACATGGCGGCTGCCCAGCATGGGGGCACCATGCGTGAAGTAAGAAGAGAGATAAAGATGGCGGCTATGTTTGATGTGGCACCGCACGGTGCGGAGAGCACCAGAAATGAGAAGCGCACGTGCTGTGTGGACAGCGGAGGTACCGTGTGCAGAGACAGCTATTATGAGTAGGCTGTGGGGTGGCGTGAAAGCCATAGCCGCGCCCTTCTTGTCCTGCCTGGATCCTCGGGGATCACCAGCCAGTGAGGACATTGTGATTATGAGTGACATTTCAAATTAAGTACCTGATTGCCAGTCGGTGGTAACGACGCAAGTCAAATCCGCAGTGAGTATGGGTTGCAGTGGGAACCAAAATGGCGGCTCCCGCCAACTAGAGGGACCGCGTGGGCTGTGTGCAAAGCAGGAGCTTGCAGGAACTTGGCCGAGACTGGCACGAAAGTCAGAACCCCACCCTGAACAGGGAAGTGGTGCGAAAGCCGTGGCCGCGCCCCCCTGTACTGTGATAGGCTCAAAGTCGATTCTGAGTCCTGACGTGCAGCTGAGTGACCCTCCTCTAAATTCCACCAGAGGGATGGGTCACTGCATGAACCAATGGGAAAGAGATGTCCTGAGTGAAGGAGGAGCCTGATGAGAGCTTCCTCTCGTTCAGTTGCGCAAAGCTGGCGAGCAAGAGAGACTGTCGTGTCGAGTGTCTCCTTTACCCAGGGCAACTAGTGAGCAAATCATGGCGGACTTTGATATCCACCTCTACTAACTTCCAGGAGGCTTCCTGGTAGTAAAAGCAGAGGGGAGAGAGGTCCTCAGGTGTCTGTGTATGCAGTGCAGATTACCAGGAGGTGAAGCCAGCACAACGGCGAGATGTCCACAATGTGGTATCCACTACTTGTGGCCCGTGGAGCCGTTTGTACAGGGCTATGCAGTGGCGGAAGGAGCTACAGTCATGCTGATGGCCGTAGAACTGCCCAAGGTTAAGGAGGAGAAAGTGGCTGATCCCGGAGAAGGGTGATCGCTACTAATGATTGCACCTGGGAAGGACGGCGTGGAGGCCTGCACACTCAGCGAGAACCTGGAACCTCGCTGTCGGTCCCCTGCGGAGGTACCCTTACCTTCATCACCATCATCATCGTCGGACGCCGAGAATGGGAGCGGTGCATCGGTGGTGATGCGCCTACCGGCGGACCACTACAGTGGTGCTGCAGAAGAAGAGCGGCTTACCTGTGACCTGGGCCCGCTGCACATCGACATCCCTCGGCAGCAAGCACTGGTGCGGCCGGAACCGCGGAAGAGTCCCACGGCCGTGGCGACACCCAGTGCATAGGAGGGACATCCGGAGATGGGACCAGAGGAAGCCAGCGGAGTGGTGAGGAACCTCCTTACTCCCCACAGGCTCCGATGGAGGCGGCCGTGGAAAAGGCCACAACCAAGGCACAAGCCGAGCAGCAGAACATCGTGGGATGTCCAGCGCCGGAAGCTGAGGAGAAAGAATTTCCGATGCTGGATCTAGTCCAAGATGGCGCGACCTCGCGAGAGGATGACGTAATTTCCGGTCTTCACAGCGGAGCCGACCGGAAGCCTCAAACAGCGGCACTCATCAGCACTAGTCTGTCCAGGGCGCTGATGGACAGATACAGAAGAGGGTGGGTGAGTCTGCAACACCCAGAGCTACTACGGGTCGTGTCATCGCCAACCTTTTAGTTTATTTGCCCAAGGACACGGACTCTTCCCCATTCCCATTGCCCAGTGCCAAGGCCCCTGTCCCTATCCCTGCCACTGTCATGTCTCCCGTGGGGTCACGTTCAAGCCAAGGTGGGTCAGTGGATTCACGGGAAAATTCAGAGGAAGGGCCTGTGTCAACCATGGACTGGGGGGACTGTATCACCTCGGATGAGGGATCAGGGAGGGAATTGGTGCCCTATATTAAACCCCCTAAAATGAATCCCACAGTGTACACCCACATAGTACGAGGGAGGTCCAAGCACTCTGGGGCCTCCACCCATACATTGCACTATCGTCTGCACTTAGATTTGCTTGTGTTGTTTTTCTCCTACATGCTTCCCCATGACTGCGCAAATACAACTCTACTTTTGGGACTGGTGAAGACAGGCCCTACCAGAGGGTTTTTGAGCAGGGAGTGACAACTTTATATAATCACACTTATATATTTTATATGCACATTAATTCTTCACACTATTTTATTGTACTCACTTTTTTATCACTTTAAGAATAGTGAGCACTTTTTGTGTAAAGGCGCCTTTGAGATCACTTTCACGTATCAACATCTAGAGCACACCAGTATAAAATGTGTGTATGGGTTTTATATACAGTTATACAGGTCCGGAAATAATTGGACACTGATACAAGTTTTGTTATTTCGGCTGTGTACAAAATAAATTCAAGTTAAATAATGAATATGGGCTTAAAGTGCAGTCTATCAGCTTTAATTTGAGGGTATTCACATCCTAATTGGAGGAAGGGTTTATGAATTACATCTCTTTAATATGTAGCCCCCTCTTTTTCAAGGGACCAAAAGTAATTGGACAATTGACTCAAAAGCGGTTTCATGGACAGGTGTGGGCTATTCCTTCGTTATTTCATCATCAATTAAGCAGGTAAGGGGTCTGTAGTTGATTCCAGGTGTGGCATTCGCATTTGGAAGCTGTTGCTGTGAACCCACAACATGCGGTCAAAGGAGCTCTCAATGCAAGTGAAACAGGGCATCCTTAGGCTGCAAAAAAAAGAAAATCCCTCAGAGAGATAGCAGGAACATTAGGAGTGGCCAAATCAACAGTTTGGTACATTCTGAGAAAAAAAAAGAACGCACTGGTGAGCTCTGCAACACAAAAAGGCCTGGACGTCCACGGAAGACAACAGTGGTGGATGCTTCTAGGATCCTTTCCATGGTAAAGAAAAACTCCTCCACAACATCCAGCCAAGTGAAGAACACTCTCCAGGAGGTAGGCATATCATTATCCAAGTCTACCATAAAGAGAAGACTTCACGAGAGCAAATACAGAGGGTTCACCACAAGGTGCAAACCATTTATAAGCTTCAAGAATAGAAAGGCCAGATTAGACTTTGCCAAACAATATCTAAAAAAGCCAGCCCAGTTCTGGAACAGCATTCTTTGGACAGATGAAACTAAGATCAACCTGTACCAGAATGATGGGAAGAAAAAAGTATGGAGAAGGCTTGGAACGGCTCATGATCCGTAGCATACCACATCATCTGCAAACACGGTGGAGGCAGTGTGATGGCATGGGCATGCATGGCTTACAACGGCACTGGGTCACTAGTATTTATTGATGATGTGACAGAAGCAGCCGGATGAATTCTGAAGTGTATAGGGATATATTGTCTGCTCAGATTCAGCCAAATTCAGCAAAATTGATTGGACAGCGCTTCACTTTACAGATGGTCAATTACCTAAAACATACTGCGAAAACAACCCAGGAATTTTTTAAGGCAAAGAAGTGGAATATTCTGCAATGGCCGAGTTAATCACCTGATCTCAACCCGATCGAGCAGGCATTTCACTTGCTGAAGACAAAACTTAAGGCAGAAAGACCCACGAACAAACAACAACAGAAGACAGCTGCAGTAAAGGCCTGGAAAAGCATCACAAAGGAGGAAACCCAGCGTTTGGTGATGTCCATGCGTTCCAGACTTCAAGCAGTCATTCGTGGAACAAAGTGATTAAAGTGCGCAACTACAATCAATCAAGTGTATAAAGTGATATTAAAGTGATGAGAATAAAAAATATATAATAATACGTGACCTCGTGGACACTGAGTTTGGAGCGTCTGCAGCCGTGGAAACAGGGGCAAACATCTGCTGACATTGTACACGGATTAAAAGACCCAGAGGCGTCGAGCTGTTTCAACACCTGACGATATCCTGCCTGGAGATCTGGTTGGCGCATGGGTAACATTAACCTCTGACATGCTGGGTTTTTTCCTCCTTGATGTACACATAATACTTACCTGTACTGTGTAATTTATTAATATTTATTTTAATGCACTATGAGCGTTGTGCGCTGTGTTTTTTGTGTTTTCCTTCAAGCAGTCATTGCCTGCAAAGGATTCTCAACAAAGTATTAAAAATTAACATTTTATTTATGATTGTGTTAATTTGTCCAATTACATTTGAGCCCCTGAAATAAGGGGACTGTGTATGAAAATGGTTGCAATTCCTAAATGTTTCATACGATATTTTTGTTCAACCCCTTGAATTAAAGCTGAAAGTCTGCACTTCTATTGATCTCGGTTGTTTCATTTCAAATCCATTGTGGTTGCGTACAGAGCCAAAATTATGAAAATTGTGTCAGTATCCAATTATTTCCGGACCCACTACTAGAAATGATAGAAAGCCTTCCCAGTGATACTCCAGGTGGTGCGGTTTCAAAATCAACATTCAACATTCAAAATCCTTCCTGGCATACCTATGTACAAACATAATTTTGTCAGTACAAGTGTCAATAATTCACTAGTAACAGCTTAGTGACAGATGATGCTTGTCAACAGTAGGGGTGGAGACTAGCGAAAGTACCAGCTGTCTTCAACAAAGTGAAAAATGTTCCATGGTCAACACAAAGCCTCACTTTCTACATAAGAGGACTTGTTGCAGACGGATGAAAACATGAGATATCATCTTCTACTAGACAAAGACGGAGCAATCTACACAGACAAGGTTTATGACCAAACTAATTAAGCATTCTTCTATAGAAAATGGTACAGTACATCACTGGGATTTGTAAAAAAAACAATTCATATATTAGACCCGCCTTTCAAAACATAAACAGTAGATGACAACATAAAAATGCAAGGGACGTCACCTAATTTAAAAATAATATAATTGTACTATAGTAAATCAAATATGCTGAAGTACAAATGTGGTTAACAAAAGAAGCTATAATTCAACTATACTTATTTATTATTGGCAAGTCAACATATATTTAATTTAAATATTATTTAAAAAAAATGAATTTCTGCACTACACTAAACTATAAAAAATCATCATATAAATGTTTTTATTTTACTTTATTATATTTTCATATTTAAGAAAAAAGTATGTATATCTCACATGTTCCAGGCTTGAAGTTCTGATGTACGTTTGGAGGTTTTGAATAGGAAAACGCTGTTAAGAATAAAAGCCTATAGTCAGGGCCCTTAATAGGTGGAGCCAGACAGAACTACTGACCCAGTGAGTCAAGGGGCCAGGGCACCTTGTCGGCGACCCTAACATGTACCAGATCTGCAAACGCGCCTGTCAAGGCCAGCTGGAAGCCGGTGAAAGGGAGGCATTCTCTAACAAGCCCTTCTGCAGGCCCCCTCTGACAGGCACCTCTTTGGGTCCCCACAGGCATGTGGCTAGCAGGCACCTCCATCCTCAAAGGCTGCAGGCAGGCACACTCTGCCCCCCTCCCTCCGTTTTTGTTCAACATGTCCCCCAAGTGCATACCTTTAACCCCAGGTCTATATCGCCTTCTTCTTCCCCCCGCACCCAAACAGGCATATAACTACCCCAGTCCCCCAGACACATAACTACTCCACCACCCACCCAGGGACATAACCTTGGTCTCAGATGCTCAAATCGAGAGAATGTGCCAAGAGCAGAACTGAGCTACATATTTTACATCATTCAATGCGAGTTAACGCACATAATAATACGTTATCTCCTGAAACATTGTTTTCAATAGCCCAACTATTAAATAACACACCAGCGTTAACGTGTCTTTCAGCCGCAGTGATTGATTGTCTCCATTATGACTGCACATATAAATGTTTACAGAGCTGTAAAGGGTCCCCCACTCCAGAGCGTGTGGCTGGACCTTACACATGTGAGATCCTCCTCACCTCTGAAGCAAGGGATCTGTGCTGGCAAAATGAACAGGGAAGTGTCTGCCATGGGTGGGGTCTGTGTTGTCACGTGCAGAACGTGTGGCATGGGAAGCACAACCTTTGACATTATAGGCATGATTTGAACATCGAGAGTGAAATTATGATGCATGAACCTGGGTAAAGGTTAGGCCTGTACCTCAGGCTCTCCTAGCACCGCGTAAGATTTACCTCATGTTGCGAGAGACCCAAGCAAATTGCATGAGACTTCACAGGGCTCATGCATAGTACTGTTGTCCTAAGCATGTCTCTTATAACATTACAAAACTGGCAGTTTTAATTTATGAATGTGTCCAATTGTGTCTATATTAAGAAGATTTTGTGCCATTGGTCCTACATAAGGAAAAAGCAGAGTACCTGAAATATATTATACAGCCAGCACCTCTGACCAAAAGGAAATGTTCCTCTCAATTCACTGCTCATAAGGACTCACTCTTTCCAATGTATTTTGTTTGTAATGTACAGTAAAGAAAAACTACATTTACTTGAACATGGGCTGGGTTGTCATTTTAACCCATTTGTTCTATTGTATGAGGTATTGGGTTGTGATACATGTAGAAGAGTAAACAGACAGAAGGAACCTGTGAGGTTATGAAAGTTTTCTAGACTATCATTACATAACAGATTTAGGGACACGCTCATACTGCTTGTTTCAGTGGTGCTACACCGGTACGCCTACATCTCACTACCACATTCTAGCCCCCGTCCTAATGTTAAATCCATTGCATATACAGTGTAGCTTTCATAACGCTTTTATGGTTGAGTTGGCTTGATCTGTGGCAGGATTTAGACTTTATTCACTGTTACCTACAGTTCTCTCTTGCATATTCTAGAGCATCGGTTCTGGGTGTGTACTCTCCTTTCTACACACACACACACATATACATGGACCAGTAAGCTACTGTATGAACTCTTGATAATTAGGACCAACATGACAAAGAGATTGAGAATACCTTCAATAGACTCAAACCTTCCATTAAATACCAGCAATACACACACACAGCTGCACCAATGTGCATACACCTTCCAGCACAAACAGAAAGAGTCCTACCCAGTCACAAACTCCCACAAAATCACATTAGAGTCACACAAAAAAAAACATTTAAACATGCTCACAGATACTCTACACAAATTGGGTCCAAAACCCTTCCTTAGACCTTTTACCCATCACAATAACTAAAAGTAGCTTTACGAAATCTTTCTACCCAAATTTACACATTAATGCCAGTATTTTTAGTTAATAGGCAGTGAAGCATCTTACAGTACCAGAAGATGACTTATGACATAACACCACTTATTAAATATGACCCTAAATGACTACAATTAGAGATCTTGATAGTGGCTCAGCTACGGAAGCAATGTTTTTACGTTATTATTTTTTACAAAAACAATTTTTCGATACATTATTTGTAAATTGTGCATTTCATGGTAGAAATTACCACATATCTGATGTCTAATTTCCAAACAAGATAGTTGTAGTCAGTGTTTTTTTGCAAATGTATCCATTCTTGAGACTTTTGCGTGGGTCGCTTAAGTCCAATATTTACCAAATCTACAAATGTGCATGAATGTTTTCCATGTAGGTGCTTAAAATCAATGATGGCATAAAGATGAAGTGCTTTGTAGACAGTAATATGATGACTTACCCTTTCCAAATCGATAAATTCAAGGGACTTGTGGGCGGACAGTCTTAAGTACTATTTTATTTTATCAAGAGAAGAACTACAGTGTTCAGCATCCTATGCTGCTTAGTAAGGGGATGGGGAGAATCTTTCATGGGCCAAAGCCTATCTATGGACCAGTGGTTTGGAATTGACAACGGAAGTAAATATTACATTTGTTTTACATATTAGAAAAATAAATATACTTTGTTTATAAAGATGATAGATTATGGTACTTTAACATTATGCCCCATGAAAACTATGAGAGATTAATTTCCTTTCATATTAATAAATATTTGTTCACGAAAAAAAGTTATTTAGTTGTTTTTACTCTGTATTAAACTTCAAAACTGAGTTGAAAGCTGAGTCCTAAGAGTGACATTAAGGGAGGTCATAATGAAATAAATAATGTGCCTGCCATAAAAGGGGAAAGTGAAACGTGATTCTGGGAAGCAACAGATCAACAGATGGTAGGTAGATATGTTACGCATGGAATATCTTGGCATAAAGGGCAGGTTGATCCCAAGAGAAAATGTTGTGTCACTACAAAGATGTTGCAGGATCTCATTAAAAGAAACTACTGTAATACAAGTGCCTTCGGCAAACGGAAGTGTCTGGCAGTGTGAAATTACAGTATCTCAGGCTTGTAATTCCAATATCAGCTACTTAACCTCTAAATATACATTCAATGTGTGCTCATACAATGCGCTTTTATCTCATTCTATCTCCTCAGCTATTGTTTATTTGAAGTAAATTGGATCATTTGGCTCAGCTACTTCCTGTCTGTCTTCCCTGTGTGCCACACTGGTATAGCTTCTACTTGCTTTTCAGTTTTAAAACCCTCTTTTCCTTTGTGTTTGAAGAATGAAGAGTTTTCTTCACCAAATTGTCCACACTATTTTTGTAATGAATTAAATAATTGGTGAAACATTGGAGCGAAGGCGATTTGATGATTCCCAGGCTGAAAAAAATGTGTATTCGCTGATTAAGAAGAAAATAAATGAGTTGGCACTGACATGGGAAACTAACTTTGATTTTGTAATTATAGAATTATTGTCTTGGTCCCTTTATCCAGATTAATGTTTTGATTCCTTACTGTTGATTGGCAGTAAATCACTTTATTAAGTTTTCATGTGTTATGGCTTATTACAGCCTTTTTGTATGTCCCCACTTTGGATACCATGTTTGCTGCACACCCATGATGTTACATCTGTTTTACGTGAGTGCTTCAATCTACCATTACCTTAGTTCCCGATTTCTTCACCAAAAGTTGGTTTCAAGGTGCTCATTAAGTCATTTATTTACAGTTACCAGTTAGACAAAGTTTAATTTTTTTGTGAATTTTTTACCAGCTGTGAATGTTCAAAATGAACCAGGTTCTTAAACTTGAGCTATGGTCACCAATACATTTTAATTGTGTGTATGTAATCCAACCACCAGAAAGGCTAAGGCTGCGTCCATAAGACTGCAGCCGTGTGGTGGAGCGCGGAAGCTGAGGGAAAGCCTTGGTCCGCGCACCGTCCGGGGGCGTGTCGGGGGGGGGGGGGGGGGGCTGTGACGTCACGAAGCTGGTTCTCCCTCATTGGGCGAACCACTCACGTGACCGGCCCTGCGCTCCCGTGAGCGCTTGAAACTACATTTTTTCTAAGACCCACGCTTCCGCACGCTTGCGGCTGCAAGGGCTCACTGGTAAGCGTAAATGCGCGCCTCAGCACGGGTCAGGCGCTGACCATGCCCGAGGCCTAATACTTGTACTTATCAAGCACCCTTTAGGTGAAGACGTTTCACATCAATCCTGGGTCTACGCACACCAGCTGATAACATGAATTCTTGTTCTAGCAATTATATTCTATGGAAAATGTTCTACTTTTGACTCTCATAAAATATCTGGAAAGTGTTGCAATCCCTGGCTGCCTACTGAATGCTATACCAAACAAAAAGGTACATGCGTTGTAAAACTAATCATAGGCCTATTTCTTTATGCAAGTTATTTTGCTTCAATTAGTTAGCCCTCTTTGACTATCATAATGAATATTAAAGCAGCAGTCCAAGCTGCCGTTTATTTTTTCCCTTTTAATATGTGCATCAGTACAATCCACACAATGATAAGTAATTAGCTAAGTTGCTGATCGATCCGTTCTCCTGTGCTCGATCGGCGAAGATTCGGCTCAGGGGTTCACTAAATGGCTGCAGAGGAATATTGACTCCGTATCTGTAATTTTGTAACGGTTGCTATAGAAACAAACAAAAAAAAGGCTTGTTACATTAGTGTAGCCAGGTCCCCCCCTTATTCTAGTTGACCCCCCCTTCTTCCAGAGCGCGCGTGAGGGAGTTAGGGGGCAGGTGCGCGAGCAGCGGGTACCTGGGAGTTGCGGCCAGTTGCCGGGGACGCGAGCGGGGCGGTTGTTAGGGACGCGAGCGGGCCGGTTGCCGGGGACGCGATCGGGCCTTTGCGAAGGCCGTGGTCGCGTCGCGAGGGTCCCGGCGGCTCGGGAAGCAGGGCGCCGCCATGCATAGTGCTTTTGCACATGCGCAGGAGGCCAGCTAACGCGAGAGGCCCCAAAACAGCTCGCGCATGCGCAAGGCAGGACGGACAGCCCCCAGGGTGCACAGGGGCAGAGCCACATGACTCCAGGGAGCCAATAGGGCTGCAGATCTCCCCAGGAGGGATATAGATACATTTCGCGGGGTTTTGCACACGGCAGTTGGTGACTGGATCAGCTAGGGGAAGGAGGTAGGGTGCAGGGGTCTGTGACTCTCTGCACTAGGCCAGCAAATCCCCTAGGCCCCAGATAGCCCTGAGTCATCCTAGCTGAGTATTGTAGGGACAGGCCCTAGGTTAGGGACCCTGCCCCATTATATATTTGCTAGGAGTGTATCACGGACATTGCTCGGATTGCTAAGAGGGAGCTGGACTATCTCCACGGAGGCCCAGCTAGCGTGACTGCGGCCTACTGGCAGCAGACAGACCCTAACTAAGGTAGAGACGGTGCGGAGCTGTACGGTGATATTATCCACGCTGGAATTCACCCCACGCGTAGGAGGATATCCCGGTGGATCCAACCCCAGTGATATAGCGGCACCCGTGGCTGGAGCCCGGGCAGGTAACCCACAACTCGCGTGCACCAACAAGGCCTATCACCAGACATAGTGGCTGCGCAGTCACACACACACACATTGGCATATGACTTGGGAGTGCAAGACATTTGGTTGGGCTTACTGGACACAGGGTGGGATCACTCTAAAGGTGGTAGCGTCCGCCGTGACGCCTAAAGGTGGTAGCGTCCGCCGTGACGCCTAAAAGTGTTAGCGCCCGCCGGGGTGCAAATTAGCGTAAGCGTCCTGCATGGCGCAGTAAGTGTCTCCTCCAGAAAGGGACACAGGTTAAGTAAGCTGTTGTGGTTTATGTTGTGTTGCGGAAGAAGTAAAGTCCCATATATATATATCTTGTGTGTGAGTATTGATTGTCCTGCGAGGAACCACTCCCCCTCTGGTGGGAGCCATCGCAGGTGGAGGCGCTGCATCGTTATACGTAAGTTGTCCACAGTAATATTACCCCAGGTTCCCCGTGGCGGAAGCTCAGCCCTCCTGTGAGCCAACAGGTTATGCACCACACTTAGTAACCTTGTATGTTCCTGCCCCCACACAGTATGATCTGCGATTGGGTGGGGGGAAAACCCGTTACATTAGAATACATTACAAATGTCATTTAAAGTTGTTTTAAAAAATATATGCTGCAAGTATTTTCTCATAGCACAGAACTGATTTATTAAAAAAACACGCATGCAGGATATTTCTTGGTCTGCAGCTTTAAAGGACAAATATATTCCCCTTAGACTTCTGTAATACATAGACGCTAAAACAGTGGGTAACTACATTTAACAAAGTTTTTCATGAGAGACATTCTGTAGTTCTATAATTCTCTTACGCTTCTTCTTTTTCTAGGTCATGATATCATATCATGATATTATCAGTGAATCAAATGGATAGTTCCTCATACAATAATCTGCCTGTTTGACCTAATCCGTAGTGTAACTAAACAAATAGGGACAGTTATCCTTCAGTATCAACAAAACACAAATCAATGTTGGTGGTAGTCACAAATTCAGAGAATTGTCATTAAACGATGAAGGTCCTAGATCAAATTGGGAAGGCTAAGTAACAAAATGAACAGAGTGACACCTAAGGAAATGTACGCTTAAAACATACATTACAAGCTAGGCGATAAAAAAAAACCGTACTCTTTCATAAATGGAATCACATTTGATGAAGGGAAAAATCAACAGACACACGTAAATGTGAGAAAAGCTAAATATCTCTTTAAACTCAACTTGCAAATAAATAGTAAAAACCAAATTGATATGTATAGACTAGTATTTATCATGTACGACACACCTGTGAGTACATGACCTGCATACGGGACAAGAATTAATACACAGCTCTCTAGCAGGCCCACTTTTCGCCTTTGCAAAGGTCCCTCAAATAAACAATATCTCCCCTCAATCCGTCCCAATATACCATCTCTCACGAACAGCACACAGGTGAGCGCGTAACTTAGATATGCAACCAGAGTTGATACACACACCAACTCACCTTTCTCCTGCGCAAGGTACTTTCAATGAGTTAATATTAACCCCTTACTTGAAAAGAGAACCCTAAAAATACCCTTTTGCGAGCAACAAGCAATCATCCAAGATCCCAAAGGGTCAATTCTTAAGGTTGCGTAGGATACAGTATGTTCAAATTTAGATATGTTTATTAATCAATCTAGAGAGTTGGCAGAGATTTGAACAAAGGGGTTACAGTAATGACTGCATACAGACTGCCTTTGAACATGCATGTATGACTTCAAGAGACGAGTTATTAAAAGTTAAAACAAACAAGTCAAAGAAATTTGGATATAAAGCAAATGGATCTGTTAATAAGACGTTGGGGTGTGACCCAGGTGAAGAGAACATACTTTTTATTACACAATTTAGTCGTCAATAGGATGATATTAAGTCGATTATTTCAAGACATTGGCATGTCCTCCAACTGGACCCCACCCTTAGACCCTATGTCCAGAATCGACCTAGATTCGCATTTAGAAGGGCTAACACCCTTTCAACTCATGTATCCCCAAGTTTGTACAAAGCTCCAGTCAATCAAACCAGAGGATTTACACCCCCTAGAGGTTTTCATAAATGTGGGTTTTGCAGTGTATGCAAATATGCGAGACCCATGAAATCAATTGTTTCCCAGGTTACCAAAGATGTATATAGAATAAAAACTTTGATCACATGTAATACTGATCATGTTGTATATTCTCTTAGATGTGGCTGTGGAAAAATGTATGTAGGTAGAACTATCGGACCACTAAAAAAACGCATCATGGAACACATCAGATCAATCAAAAAAGGAGACATGAGATTTCCTGTCTCCCGACATTTTGTAGAACGCAAAAAAGGAAATTTAGATTCCTTTTTGTTTAGTGCTCTAGAACACATTCCCTTGCCTATTAGGAAAGGCAATAGGCTAAGTATCCTCAACAAAAGAGAGATGTTTTGGATCTTTTCATTGAATGCATTGAGTCCGATAGGAATTAACACGGTCTGGGAATTAAAGCACTTTCTTACTTAGATATGAATTTATTCATGTATTATTGATGTAACCTTTGGCGGGAAATAATATCTATCTAACATTTGTGTAATATGTTTCCCTATCCTCCCCTTCCCCCCTCCCCCCTTTTCTCTCCCCCCTTTTCTCTCCCCCCATCCCCCTCTTCCTCTCCCCCCATCCCCCTCTTCCTCTCCCCCTCCCCCTTTCCTGGGGAGACATGTCACTAGTGTCTGCCCTATGATTATTTTCATTATCTATTAGATAGATGTTTGTCATCCCTGATAATTAATAAGTGAATGTTTCAGATATTTAAGTACAATTTCCAAGTGAATGATTTAGATATCTATGTACAAAAAAAAAAAAAGATATTACCTTATACTAATTAATATAATTAATATTAATTAATATCTTTTCTAACATCATATTTGGTTTCAAAAGAAAATACAATTGCTAGCATCAATAGTATAATGGTATATAACTGTACATAGAATATCTAATATACAGGATTAGTTATGTTTTATAATAATGTTTTTGCACAAGAGTCATATGTTCTTTTTCTTTTATAATTGTTTATATCCATGTGGGTCTGATATAACTTAATGGTTAGTGTTATTATGTATATCATAATATGATTTTTAATATTAACTTTAGGAATTTAATACATATATTTTTCATTAATTTTCTGTTTATAAGTTTACCTAGCCGAATAGCCAAACCAAGAAAACAATATACCTCATTGCATTAGGTTGGCAAAGCATGCTTTAATACCCTATTGTGGGTGTATGCACCTTCCACTATATTGTGCATACTCTGTCTCCCCCCTTTGGTTGGCTTAAACGGCGTAAGGGGTATCACCACTAGTAGTGTTTACCTCAAGTGTTATCCTCACAGCTTGACAAACAGCAAGTACGAGGTTACCCTCTGGCTCATTACTAACCATTTATTATAGGTAGTTACATAGATTGTATATATCCTCGCATTTTTTTGCCTAGGATTATTAACATATATATCTTACCAATTCTACAATTATAGCACGTCGATAATCACACGCTCTGATACATATACACTTGGATAAGATTGTAACTAGATAGTGGTCCCACTACGGCCCTATTCCTATATCTGTAGGCAGCTATATAAATATAGCACAAGATCCTGAATATCAATCAAGGATCTCCATATGTACCATCAACTTAACTACTCATAGTTATGTTATAAATGATACAGTCACGTGCTGTATGATATACATTTGATTTTAAACCCCCTTTTTTTATTCATTGGTTATTAATAAAGTATTTTAACTAAATCATTACACATTTAGCAGTGATAGAGTGCTTGCATACTAGGTTTCTTTTTCTTTAGTATACATTCATGTTCCTACCTAGTTAGCAACTCACCATGGTTCATTAGCACAGCTGTGCGGGTGGTCTTTGTATGTGTAGCCAGCCCACCTGAATGTATATATGTTGTTTGGGGTTTTTTCTTATTTTTGCAACAGGTTTTAAATGGTCTTGTCTTTGTTTATGTCCGTGTATCTTAGCCGTGGAGGAGGTTTTGCAGGTTGAACTGCCACTCAGACTGCAGGTTCCATCATTGGCTCTCCACCTTCGAGTGGAGGACCAATTGCAGTGCTGTAGGGGCGGGACTTCCGGCGGCTTGCTCCATAAGACTTCGGTACTTTGAAGAGGGTTTTACTCTTTGAAAAAGTGCAGTACCTGCACGAAACGCGTCAGAGGCTTCTTCCCTGACTCTTGTTTTTTACTATGCCTGTCTACGCTCAATAAAAAGCTGTTTTTGACAACGTAACCAGTTTCAGCCGCACTTCCTTTATCCGGAACGCATCACACAGCGTTTGACACGCAGTGCACCGCCACCATCCCTCCCACGCCAGGAGGAAGCTTTGCATGGTTCTTTTTGGGCTGAGAGCACGCAGGATCCAGGAATCCATCAATGGAGGTTGTGAGTACATTCATGGGATTGATTCACCAGGTCTAGCTCTAGGGGTTATGGTTTATTAGATTTGATTTATCTGCCAATATTATACCCCACTCTGTGAGCCATAATGACTTATGTGTCAATATATTATATACCTGGACCAGCCAAATATCTGTGTTATAGAAAAAGACTTGATACTATGTGATGCACATCTTTAATATCTCTTAGAGCAGGCCTGCACAACTTGTTAAGTGAGAAGGGCCGAACTGCTCCAATGAAAAAAGATTTGGGCCGCATGGGTAAAATAAGCATCATCATCATCATCATCATCATCATCATCATCATCATCATCATCATCATCATCATCATCATCATCATCATCATCATCATATCTCCCCCAGCACCCATCATCATCATCATCATCATCATCCTCATATATCTCTCCCAGCACCCCTCATCATATATCTCCCCAGAACCCCTCATTATCAACCTTTGCAAGACTCCCCATCTATCTCTCATACCCCCATCTCTCCCCCTCACCCACACAAATAATACTCCCCCTCCACATCAAACACACAATCCTCCCCTGCACACCACACATATACCATGCCCCCTGCACTGCACATCCCTCTCCGCCCCTGCACCTAACATCCCTCTCCCCCTGCACCTCACATCCCTCTCCCCCTGCACCACACATCCCTCTCCCCCCCTGCACCTCACACCCCTCTCCCCCCCTGCACCTCACATTCCTCTCCCCCCCTGCACCTCACATCCCTCACCCCCCTGCACCTCACATCCCTCACCCCCCTGCACCTCACATCCCTCTCCCCCTGCACCTCACATCCCTCTCCCCCCTGCACCTCACATCACTCTCCCCCCCTGCACCTCACATCCCTCTCCCCCTGCACCTCACATCCCTCTCCCCCCTGCACCTCACATCACTCTCCCCCCTTGCATCAGATCACTCTCCTCCCCCTGCACCTCACATCACTCTCCCCCCTGCACCTCACATCACCCTCCCCTGCACCTCAAATCACCTTCCCCTGCACCTCAAATGACGCTCCCCTACACTTCAAATCACATCATCTCACACCCCCCCACCCTTCCCTACCTCCTACCTTGGTTTGCAGTGGAGGAGGCGGCGGCAGAGCAGGCTCTAGCAAGCAGCAGACACGGAAGTGCCTCAATGCTAGAGCATGCTGCTACTCTGCGAGGGGGAGAGCGGTCTCGCGGGGAAGGGGAAGAGCGGTCTCGCGGGGGGGAGCGGGAGAGCGGACTCGGGAGGGAGAGCAGAAAGCCGCCGCGGGCCGCACAGTGAGTGCAGGTGGGCCGCATGCGGCCCGCGGGCCGCGTGTTGTGCAGGCCTGTCTTACAGCATTGGACTAGGAGATTCCTCTCCGTTCTTTCTACTTAACCCCTTACTCAATTGCAATCATATATATCTGCTTCCACCACCTGAAAAATATGCAATATATGTAATTAATTTATAACTGCCAGGGTCTCAGCTCTCTGTTTATTATAGTTAATTCTGTACATATTTTTTGGGAAACTCAGCACAATTACTATTTCCTTTTCTTGAATGTGCCTAAAATAATCCCTTCATGTCTGGGGTACAGGTTTGTGGTCTGCTTCATTTGTAATATGCCACAAAAACATTAGACCTTTAAAAGCATTTCAAGTGATGATTATGGCTGTTGGTCAAAGAGTCATAATTTTTTTTTTTTAAAAACACTGTTGTAAGGTGCTTGATTATATAGGTTCACAATTCTTTTATATTTGTAAGTAAAAACGTTTTGGTACCAAATAGCCCCCCAATAAAGGATATATCTTTGTGTTATAAACAACAAATCACGTTTAAGAAAATCCAATATATAAATAATCATGGTGCAAAACAAAGTAATACTTAGTATGACACAGCCAAAACATATTTCACTTAGAGAATTAAGACCATGTATATGCTGGCATATTAGAGAACGCACTACAGCTGGGGGAACAATAAACAAAATGAACATTTTAGATATTTAATACATTGTAGGTTGTGGTTAGATTTTTTTTTTTAAATATATGAAATTGTGGGTTGGAGACGTTGGAGGTGAATAAGAGGTACTCTGTGTCTCAGGGTAAATCTGTTGTTTCTGGTGCACCAGTGTATCTGTATCAATGTCTAATATTTACATTTGAAAAAGTAAGAAAAACAAACATGACAAACTCTGTATCCCCTATATGATGTGTATGTGTTGGTAGCTACGAAAAACTAATAACAATATATATTGGTATCATTTTTGGGGAGCCTAATACATAGCCCTCAGGAAATGTGGTCTTAAAAATTAAGCACCTTTAGTTTTCTTTAATTCCTTTTAGGAATAATTCCTAAATCAACCATTCTTATGAGAAAATAGTTTTAAACACTACCTCAAAACATAAATGAAAGAGAACTGTAAAAAGTAATGTTCATTATAGTGTCACTTCATCAACCAATAAAACTGCTATTCTAAATTCTCTAATCTAATATCTGCCTCTGTTCAGAGTTTTCATTTGCATTGTCCTGTTTCAATACGATATTCTTGATTAAATCATCACACCAGTTTGTATTGTTGACACAAATGGCACTAATGAATATGCCCTAATTGACTCGTTCTCTAAAAATAGCTACTTAGTTCCCCTTTCTGTTTTGGAGAAAAACAGCTGAAATCCTATTTTTCTAAATGCTGACCAAAGTACCTGCGTTTTTGGTTTCGAAGCAGACTATGGAGACAAAACATCAAGGCAATTTGAAGTACAATTGGAGCAAAGAGAGACATTTGCATCTTGCGTCAATGTGTTAATGCACTTTGCTCCCATTATGTCTGCTGATATAATAATACCTGCCAGGTCATTCTTTATCAACAACAGTGTGATAATGATCTAGTCTGGATTTGTATTTCAATTATCTGGTCTGTTAGCATTTTTGGTATAGTAGAAGGAAATCTGAACTAAGGCTTGTCCTATAGTAGGTGCGAACGCGCGTGCACGTGACGGACGCTTTTTGTGTGTATGGTGTGAGTGAAGGTAATGTGTGTGTGTATAGATTGTGTGAGTTAATAATGTATTAAATAATATTTTTAAAATAAACAAAACCATGTTGCACAATAAAAATAATTTTTATTTATTCAACTTTGACACATACACACATACATACACACACACACATTTCAGCGGCGGTAGCGGCGCAAAATCTTTCTTTTCCCTGTCTTCCCCCCTGTCGGCCGGCTCCACGCTCCACCATTATAGAAAGACTGACTAACCACAGCCAATTATAAGTGCCGCGTGCGCACGGCGGAGTGTGTGCGGCCACTACATAACAGACCTAAGAGTGGGTCAGACCATTATCATGCTATCCACCTGGGGTTAGTGAGTAGGTTTGTCATAATTTGGGAGTGTCAATAGTAGGAGCTAGGTAAGAGTTACCTAACACACCCATTAAAATGTGCTGCATCAAATGTTCCATCTCCTTGTGTTATTTTCCTCCTCTTTCTGTGTTCCAAGTAACAGTGATAATTTTGTGGGAGACTTGTCTGCATCCACTACTAACTCTAATTTGTTTTTATAATTATTGCTCAGTTTGCCTAACAGCTTCCTCCATTTTATACTTCTCTTTTTCCTCTTAAAATCAGGTGGAAACGGCTGTTCACCTACTGTGTAAATATTCACATATGTAAGTGATGTCATCAAGGAAATTAAGCTGTCAAAAAATAGTGCAAAGATATATGTAAACAAAATTATAGATCCTGATTACATTTTAAAAATATGGGGGGGTGGGTTTAAGAATCTTAATCAGGGGGGGGGGGGGTACTCCGGAGCTGATCCATGGTCCCCAAAAGTCTGGGAACCCCACCTGTTCCTGGGATATCACTACATTTGCCTGTGAGTGAAGCATATTTACTCCCGGAAAGAAAGTGGCTTCCTGGTCATGCTCGGTCTGGGGCAGCCAGGGCCGGCTTGATGATGGTTCCCATTGGTTCCCCTGCACCGAGCCCCACACTTACAGAGGCCCTGCGCTCTTCCCCAACACAATTAAACAGATTGTTAGGGGAGAGCGCGGGGCCTCTGTAAGTATCTCTTACCTGGTCCGACGGCACCGCCTCCTACAGTGTCCCTTCATCATGACGTCGCATTAACATGACAAAGTGATGCCGCATGGTGCCGCGTTGCCATGACAATGTGATGCTGCATGGCGTGGTGACATCACGTGACGCTATGTCATCATGATGCCGCAATGTCTGAGGACGAGATACTACATCGGACCAGTTAAGAGGCCCCCACGAAAGCCCCTGCACCGAGCCCTACACAACTACAAGCCGATTCTGGGGGCAGCCAATAGAAAGCTGCCAAACCATTATTAGGAGATGACACAAAAACGGCATAAATCATGGGAATTTGGTGGGGTCCTCTGGAGGTCTGGGGACCATGGATTAGCTCCCCTGGTTCAGATAATAATAATTACAAAATACCCAACTTGGAGTATTTAAATCTGAACCGTAACACAACCAAACACAAGCTTTACAAATCTACAAAATAGCCTTTATGTTTTGTTTCATTGCTGCTGCAGATTACCTGGTGATGTAAAAATGCCTCAATTTAGCCACAAATCAACCAAAACAAAGATAAAGGCAGCTAGGTAACACTAGCTCACAATGAGATGAAGAGGTGAGTCATGGTTGTGTGTATCTGCACAAATTGTTAATAGAAAAATAACATTGAGTCATGCCAAGTGCAGTAAGAATGACTTGAATCACTCTTTTAATGTAGCGAGTTACAGGCCTCAATATGATCAGGACAACAGAGTGTGATGATTAATATAACTTCAAAAGACAAAAAACATATAACGGATTTCAAGTCCTTTTTTTTTTAATTGCATGAACTAAACTGTGACACTATGCGATATGACTTCTTACTGAAACTAACGATGAAGCCAGTGAAATATTCAGTTAGATCAATACTCTTTGATTGCTGCTTGCAGACAGCAAGCAACTTGTCAGAGCAGGCACAGCCAACTCTAATAATTATATACATTAATGTTGTATTATTTAAAAGAGACAAACTATATTACTGTCTGATATTAGACTCCAATAGATCTATTAATGTCTCATAACCCAATCCTGAATTATTCAGTTTCTACTAGCAACCTCTAGCATGGTTTGCACATTTAATCCTCAAATATTTCATTGTAAAATATATAAATCTCTGTTGTTGAATCGTGTATCAATACAGGTTTTCAAATGATGCCCTCTATAATATAAGTGGAGCTTTGATGCAGCACATGTTGGATGTATGAAGAGACCATAGTTATTCAATGCTTTTTCTGTTCTTGCGTTTATATTTCTTTCTAATTAGTAATAATTGATGTCAAGGGCATCAGCAATCTTATTTATTTACTTATCTAGAGTATGGTCTTATTTTGCTACATCATCAAATAATGTAATGTGTTCAGTGGTGACGTGCAGATCCCTATATACTGTGTAGACTGTACGGGGGGAAAAAAACAATTAAGCACATAAGTATTATACATTTTCATTTGTGTAAAAATAATTGCAAAAAAAGATAATCCAAAAAAAGTCTGAAAAAAATTCTAATCAAATAGGAATTATTTTTAAACACAATGACGCTGTTATAGTTTTATCATATTTGTTAAATGTGTGTAGAACAGTGATTCTATTGGTGAGCACCATGTTATTATTTCTGTATCTTGCATCTTTTTAGTTGCGTCAAGATACCATCTCAGTTGACTTTACATTTATAACAGTATTGATTCTGGAAGGTGACTTATGGTCCTGACAGCTTGCTGATTATACCATGCACCCTTTCTATTAAAGCTACAAACCTCCAATAATGACCAATCCTTACAAAATAAACAACACTAGGCCTACGTGTTAAAGATGCATTTGACGAAATATCAAGGAAACATTTATAATTTTCACTCTGTTCGGATGTTTTGGACTCCCAGTAATATGCCTTTGAATTTACCTACTGCAGTAAATAGAAGTGGAATTTAATTTCACTGGGTGCTAGACCCATATGAAACATTGAGACAATCAATTATTTATCAGCAACAGTTGTCAAGTGACATACATAGAAAGAAACAGAATCTAAGGGGAGAATAAAGAATACTGAATACTGTTTTCCACTGCGGTGTGTGTGTGTGTGTTTTTTTGCACTGAAAATACACACCGTGCAACCTGTAATGGCACAAGCTATTTCTGTAATGGTACAGGCTCCATATATACTGGGTATATATCCGGTATACTGGGACTCTTTCACTAGAGGGAATCTGTGCCATAGGACTGTGGTTGTCGGAGGAACTTGAAACCTGTTATACCACTGATGAGGAGTGACGACATCTGAAGTACCCCCAGCGGAGGAGCAGAGACGCGGCGGCGACTCGAGGCTACTCTGGAACATGAGTATAACTCATACAATGCTGTTTTTTATCATACTTTTGTGAGTTTTGAATCGTCTTTTCAAATGGTTTATTACATTTTTAAACGTTATCATGAAGATCGGGCGTTTTTTTTCCCCATATATATATAGATATATATATATATATATATATATATATATATATATATATATATATATATATATATATCTATATATATATATATACACACATTCGATTTTTTTTTTGCACTGAAAATACACACCGTGCAACCTGTAATGTCACAAGCTATTTCTGTAATAGTACAGGCCCTTACAGCTACATAAAGAACATCATCTAAAGCAGGACAGTATTTTGCACAGTCCTCACGCAAACTGCTTCCAAATTCACAACAGTAGTGATGCGCAAAAACATTACCACATAGTCTCTGTGAATTTTGGGCATTTGCAGCTGGCGAAAAAGTCACAACGATATGACATTTCACTAACAAACGCCAACCACAAATGACTTGTCAGGAAACCACAATTGACCCTAACATTTGCAAAAAAAAAGTGTTGATTTGCAAATATTGCGCATCTATATATGAATTTTAAAAAAAGACAGAAATATATATATTTTTTTTAATTGCCCTGCAAGTCAACAAACAACCTTAACAAATGACAAAAGTGACGAGGTAAAAAAAACAAAAAACTTTCACAAAGGAAACCAGGGCATCTATACAATAGTCACCCAGAGGAGAATCCTTTTTCCCATTATATGGGATGGGACATGGTCAATGGATCCTAAGGTGGGCAGAGGAGGACTGCAATTATTATTTTTGTAGAGCGCCCCAAAAATTATTTTTATTCCTATATTTGAAGAAGCTTTACCTGGTTTACCAGTGTATTCATACTCGATACTACTTTATCATGTAGAGTGTTAATTGGCAAGGGGGCGGTGAAGTGATAATGCAACACGGTTCCTTCCATCTTATTCCCTGACATTATTATTATTATAGGTGTAGGATATTATTTGTACACAAGTTATTCGTAGACTCCTAAACCTAATTGCAGGAACATTTGGCAGAGGTTAACAATAATAATAATAGCATGTTCTTGTACAGCGCTGCTAGTTTAACGTAGTGCTTTACAGAGACGTTTTGCAGGCACAGGTCCCTGCCCCGTGAATTTACAATCTATGTTTTTGGTGCCTGAGGCACAGGGAGATAAAGTGACTTGCACAAGGAACCGACACTGGGAATTGAACCAGGCTCACTGCTTCAAACTCTCAGTGCCAGTCAGTGTCTTTACTCACTGAGCCACTCCCTCTCCCTATGAGCTAAAAACTACTCTCAAGTGGAAGCATTGCTTTATCGTAACCATTTTGCCAATAACAACTATGAAATGTATCACTATTGGAGCTCAGATGTTAAACATGACCTCAGAGTGAATGGGAGATTGGTATATAGTATGTGACAGTGATTGTAACAGAGCACCAGGATCGGAGCCAAAATGTAATAGATAATTGCTGGATATGGCAGAACTCCAGGCAAAGCCAGCAGTCAGATGGGAAGATTTAAATAAATAAACACCTGAGGAGCTGATTTGCATACCATGAATATTAACTTGGTATTTTATGCGAAGAAAATCCTCTTGAATTCCAATTTATTTAACCTTTGCCTTTCATTGCTCATTACAGAAATGCAATGTTACCTTGCCACATATGCTTTATGAAGTACCCAAACTTATGTGCTCGGTGAATGAACATGTGGGCTTTTGTGTGGGTACTCCCACACGGTAAGGTACAGATGTTGGCAACGTTTTATTGCCACCTGTGGCCGCCTGCAGCGGGACATTTACAATGTGGCAGCGGGGGAAGTAGCCAGTGTTTTTAATCGGCCTCATACAGGAAGGGGGCAGGGCTTTTGCGCTATATCACCCACGGGATCGCGCCACGGGTTGCTATAACATTGGCTACATCTGTATATATCTATGCAAGTAATATCTATCTATCTATATAGCAACTGTAAATATTCCTGTATATTCATTTGCATGTCTTAGACAGGTCTGCAACCCTGTCTTTCACCATTATCACCCAGCACACAGCACTTCCACTGCAGCAAGGGATTCTGGGAAATGACATGCAAATGAGCACACAGGAATATTTACAGTTGCTTTATGCTTTACTGTGGAGGGTTTTTGTCACTTTTTTTACCTACCATAACCTGAATAAATATATATATATATATATATATATATATATATATATATATATATATATATATATATCCTTTTCACCCATTTTTCTTGGTATTTTAAGTTTGTGGCTGATTAAGAAGTTTTTTCATCCATTCATGATTTTTCTTTTCAGCGTGAGAAATTCTTTACTTTCTCACCTTTATGTCCCTGGGGAAAAGATGGCAGATCTTACACTTGTGGCTAATTTTACTTTAGCTAATAGAACTGCAGATAAGGTGATATTGTTAGACATAAAACACGAAGGGAGCACAGAGCTACATTCAATATGACAAAAACACACAATGAAATACATATATATATATATCTTGAAAAAAAGGGTAATTTAGTTTAACCCTTTGGCCAAAGCGTCTTAAGCCTGCGAGCCACTTCAAGGCTTGACCAGATATCGCAGGTCCTAACACTAACTGATTAAAATTCTTATTACCCTGTATAATTACATGAAGAATGATCTGCATTGGATCTGTCACAACCAGCTGCATGAAAAGACCTGTACATTTGAAAAGTGGGGAGTTGCGAGCGTGTTCTGGTCATGCCTTGAAGTGGCTCGCAAGCTTATAATGCTTTGGTCAAAAGGGTTAAACTGAATGAATCTTTTTCAAGAGATATATATAGGTATTTCACTGTGTATTTTTGTCAAATTGGATGTAGCTCTGGGCTCCCTTTGTGTTTTGTTTTTTTGTAGTATACAGTGCCACGCTCAGCAGCATTCCTTTTGACACACACACACACATATATATATATTTATTGTGGTAATTTTGGGGGTTTATATAAGCTTACTGGGTAGCTGTGTGTTTATGGACATAAAACAACTAATTTTATAGTTAAAGTCAAATTCAAAACCTGAATATTTAAATGGGTATAATATACTAACAGAGAGATATATTATCCCCAAACTATGATTGTAAAAGCAAACCTTAATAGAAATATTGTTTTTACAATCATAATGACAATAAATGCAAAAAAATTGTTTTCTAGACACCATTTTCTAGTCCAGTGTAAATTCTTAACAAAAAAAACTGTAATCCTCTGATCTGTTGTTTGTTAAAATGCATATCCCTTTCTACAAAGAGGAAGATGTTTAATTGAATTAAACAAAATAATTGTGCTTAAACACAAACGTGATTCCAAACAGTAAAATTACAATGCTACATGTAGTGAATGCAATATGTATTTTTTCCTGCTACATTTCTCCCGTATTTACAGACACGTATTATTTATCTTTCATCTATTCTGTTACTAGGTATAATCGCTGCCTCTATAGGGGGGCTTCTTATTCCTCCTATGAGTTAATTGGTAACAACCTCTCTTCTTACAGCCTGTGGTCCTGTTGCACATTCCACTGATTTCTCAGTTTAGGGTTAGTGTTTTCTGTTTTGTGGTGGTGACTGTCCTTAATTTAAACATCGGAAAAGAGGAGAGGGCATATCAGATTTCACTGATACAGTGGGTAGTGTTAGTGGGATGTGTGTGTGTTCTGGATGCTGGCAGGTGACATATCAGGACTGAGAATGAATCTCCAGATGGAAATGGGATCGGGTGACCAATAGATAGCTGTACTAAAGAGTAAGAGAAGATTTGTGTGTATGAAGTAGATATATACCCATAAAAGTAGTCGAGCTGTGATGACAGTGATTTTACATACATGTGATACAAAGTATAAAAATAAGCTTATGTTTACTGTATATATGATATGTCACTATCACAATTGCAGCTGGATCTTAATTATAAATACTAGGTATTAATGCACAGGTAAGATGGATCTTAGGTATATATATATATATATATATATATATATATATATATATATATATATATATATATATATATATATATATATATATATATATATATATATATATATATATATATATACATATACATATATACACACACACACATTTATATTAACTGTATCTTTAAATATTCAACGAATGATCTCTGTCTCTAGTGCTTTTTGACTATACACAGATTAATACTGTACGTTACATATACACACTAGAGCAGTGGTTCCCAATTCCAGTCCTCAAGAATCCCCAACAGGTAGGGTTTTAAGGATACCCCTGCTGATTGAGGTACCTGTGCATAAGCAGGGATATCCTGAAAACTGACCCGTTGGAGGTGTTTGAGGACTGAAGTTGGAAACCACTGCACTAGACCTAATCAATGATGACTTGGAGAGGCCAGGACCATTAACATTGCTTTTGGGAGTTGGGTTACGATACAGCTCATCCTGATAAGTCTTATGGTTTCTGAAGACATTTACCTCTAGTACTAGCCGGTCTCAGAAATTATACAGTACATTACAAAAACCTGTCTGGCAACAAGGTATATAAGAATCTGGTGGGTGTCTTAAGTGTGAGTCAACACACCATTCAGTGATGATGCTAGACACCTCCAGCAGTTCAAGAGATTCATGATTACCTATTGTTAAATAAACCTTGTCTGTCTCTATTCTATTTATTGTAACATTATATAAAATATTTAAGCAAATTAAAATAATATTGTAGAGGTGCTCGTTGGGGTCCTAAATGACTGGGATCCTACAATGTACTGGTATCACATTGGTGACTGTTAGGGGTGACAAAAGCGGTGGCAGCTGGATGAAGCACATTTTATTTATCATCACGTGAGCACATTCGCACGGTGTGCTCATTTGCATGTCATTTCCCAGAATCCCTTGCTGCAGTGGAATCACTGTATGCTAGGTGATAATGGTGAAAGGCAGGATTGCAGACATGCGACATGCAACAAGGCAGGGTTGCAGAAATGTGAATGTGCTCACAAGTGATATTCTTTATTGGCTATATGCTAACGGTGGAGGATTTTTGTTGCTTTTTTCACCAACCATATCATATAGGAAAATACTGGAACTTAATCAAAATCTTTATCTATGTAATAATAAAAATAGATAACATATATTAGGCTATCAGGGCCCCCTAAGTAAAGGTTCAGCATGATTACACCTAGCACCGCCACCAACTGGCCATGAATGACAAAGCTTGCAGATACCTGCCCCATGCTTACCTGCCCCTTAACCAGGCTGGCTGCAAACTGCCTCATGACTGCCTCCACCGTGTAGGCACTGGACCATCCCCTGGGGGTGAGGAGCTCCATGCAGATGGCCCCACCGTCCAGCACATAGCCATTCTCCAGCCTGGGGCTCAGCACCCTCATGAAGGGAGGCGAGAAGGGGAAGTTGTCTGGGAAGGTGAGGTTGAGAAGGATGTACTCTGTGTTAGTCTCCTTCATGTCCTGCCAGAGGGTGGAGTCCTTGTCCACCTGGTGCAGTTTCACATTCCAGTCGAAGAGGCTGTCATCCACCAGCTCCACCGAGATGAAGTGGTCGCTCAGTTTGCGGATGTCTTGCAGCTCCTTCATCAGCCTCCTGCTCCTCACCTGGGTGCAGTGCTGCCTGTTGGGTGGCACTAGTGGCGGCAGGGCAGCACCTCCGCTTTGCTTGCTCCCTACTCCACCTCCTCCTAATCCACCTCCACCACCACCACCACCTCCAATACCTTGCTGTTTGGACTCCTTGGTGATGGTTGGTGTGCTGGTCTCCTTGGCACTGTTTTTCTCCTTGCCACCAGCAATGCCATACTTTTCCTTGTGACACAGCTCTGCTTTTTTGCCCTTTATCTCAGCCTGGCCAAGGATCCCCTCAGTGGTTGTTGTGTTATTGCTGCAGCAGCCGCTGGTGCCCCCTCCACTGCTCCCACCACCACCACCACCTCCTGCCGAGACCCCTTGCTGCTTGTTGCTGCTGTTCTTTCCCTTGCTGCTCTTCAGTGACCCTTGCTGGCTGCGGTGGTGATGGTGATGGTGCTTGGGGTCTTCTGTGTCCCTGTCGTGAAGACGAATCAGTCCTATTTTCCGCAGGAGAGTGGCCATTTTATTTCCAGGGTCTTTTATATTTATAACCTGCTTTCACTAACAAGATAGCAGTGTACGGTGAGGGTTGAGCTCAGAGCACAAGACTTCGGCAATGGACAGATTATGTTCTATTCAAGCCACAAGCTTGCAGTGTGCTCTTTAAACTTGGATCAAGGCTGGCGTTGCAGTGCTAGTGACATAATCAAAGTTGATCCATAACCCCCCCCCCCCCCGTATCGTGTATACAGGCAAATAAAATTGTGGTATATGCCGTTCCTCCTTAGTAAAAACAAACAGCGTAGTGACTACGCTCCAGCTATTTCATAAACCCTGGAGAAAGTGGATCAGTCTGTTGTGACAGGGGGGTTGCATTGCATGGCTGCCTCTCTGTGCCTTAATTCCCATCCAGTGTTTGAAGGACGCAGCCTACCCAATCTTCTACTGCACAAATGTGGATTTATTTTCCTTTTTGTGATCATCAGTAGAGCATAATTTTCTGTGAACGTGGAACCCTCCCGCCCCCCTTCCAAGCTGACACAATCTTCTGCCTGGGTGTCTGTGCTGGGCGGTCTTGTCCTTCAAATGGGCGAATGCAGCAGAGATGTTGCTCTTTCTCCTTCTTGTCTGCAATGCCCCTGATCTCTTTTTTTCTTTCTCTCTCTCTCTCTCTGTTTTCACCTCCTCCTGGTGCAGTGAAATAGTACTGATCGCCTGCCAGCCCTATCCCTTCTGTCTCCTATCTGCAGACCTCACAAAAGAGGGGGGGGGGGGGAAGGCTGCTCCAGAGGGGGGAGAGGAGGAGGAGGGAAGGAGCACTGCAGCTCACATGGATGTAAGCAGCAGGGGAGGCAGGCACACGACTGGCTACGTGAGAATTAAAAAGGTCCTAGGATTAATCCAGTGGCAACTCCCCTTATTCGGTAACGTCAGCCCTTCCCCGTCTCTCTCCCTCCCTCTGACTCTCTGGTTACCTGTGCTGCATCCTAAATCGCTGGGTCTGCAGCTATTCTGCATCATCTGAAGGGGGGCTGTGTTGAAAGCATCAAATCTGTAAAGAGACAAAGATGCATAGCACAGGCTCAATCGCCTTTATTCCCCAGCAGTGAGAGGGTTAACACGTTCAGCCATTGCGTTTTAGTAATGGGTTGCAGATCCAGCACTTGTGTCCATTTGGGTTTTAACCAAGTTCCTTTCCCAGCAGTCAAAGGGTTTAACATCCTCAGTGTTGCAAGTAATGTTTTTGCAGATCCAACTCAGCACTAAAACGTCTCGGACGTAGTCCAGCTTTCATTGCACATAGTCCTCCATGTATTCCCCGGTGAGGTAAAACTATTGAGATGGGAGATGTAGAGGATTAAGTGGACACTATCTTCACAGAGATGGGCAACTCCAATCCTAAGAGTCACCAACAGGTCGGGTTTTCAGGATATCCCTGCTTCAGCACAGGTGGCTCAATCAGTGGCTCAGTCAAAGACTGCACCCACCACCTTTGCTGGAGCAGGGATATCCTGACAGCCTGACCTGTTGGCAGCCCTTGTGGACTGCAGTTGCCCACCCCTGCTCTATTGAATATAGCTGAGTTTAATACAAGTCCCTTCTCAGCAGTTATAGGGTTTAGCCCACCCCTGCTATGGGTACAGACACCCTCCTTTCTCGTGGCATTTAAGCTGTTAAAGTAGAGTGCACAAGAGAGACTATCCATCTACTATACATATAAGGGGATATTATCTGGGGTTTTTTTCATGTGGAACTGACAATGTACAAAGTGATGAATAGATGAGAATGATGCAGACACAATGAACCGTGCTGTGATGATCTTGCAATGTAATGTTGGTCCCTCACTAGAAAATGAGATTAAGTGATATATACAATGCTGATAGCACCCTATATTAATTCACATAATGGCCTTAGCAGTGGTGCTATTGTAGAAAAGGGTAATCTTCTCACATCCACCAATGTGCAGATAACAGACATAAAACATAGAGGTAAACAAATATAAAAAATGGCGCGCCCACACAGAAATACACATGGTCACTTAGTATTGCTATAATATCGTGTGACTATAACATCTAGTTGGTTAGATAATGACTTCTCGAAGGTCACACTGCGCAAGTCTTCAGACTAGAATCTCGTTTAAGTAACAGCCCATTGCCTTAGCAACTGAACCAATTCATATATATGCTAGTAATGTGTGAATGAGGTTATTCTGAGGGTCTCAGCTTAGTTAACCCCCACAATGCTGCAGGTGCATGAAGATCATAAGATAGTCATGTGTACAACGCGCTCAATGCACTACTAGGACTGATATGAGTCAGAGCCTGTGTTCTATGTTTTGACATTTATTATTTTGTTTATGTTCCCTAATATTATTATTTTTGCTACTACGCCCTTTTTTGAAGTGTAAACATAGGCTGCAGATCAGTAAAATGGTGTAAAAGACAATAAAATGCAAAGGTTCTGTTGTACACTTGTGAGTGTGAGATTATAAAAAAAGTCTGTCATCATTTAAATAAAGGCCAAGCATGTGTATGTGACAATGTATCACTTCAGGCAATACAAGGTGCAAAACAAACAATGCTTTGTACATTAAGCTCATATTTACTAATGAGAGATCGATTTCTATGCACAATATTGTGTGACAGCTACTATTTATACTTCTAGGCCCTTGTTGAAGCTCTTTCCCAGGACTGGAGAATATTTGACTGTCAATCATTTGAATGGAGCTGAACTCTTCCCCAGCTCTGGTAAGACGCTTCAAATCATAATTAATTGGTTCCTTAATCTTAGAAAGCAAGAAAAAATGAAAAGGAGCAGTTCCACTAAATAAGCACCAAATACTTCATGGTAGCTATTTTTGTAAGCAATCGGGCCTGCATACACAATATTGTGTAATAGCTACCATGATAAAATGATTGCCTCCTTTAAATAATCCAAAATGTGTTTTCACTATAAGCATAAACTATTACACTTTATACTAATTACAAATTAATTTCCTTTTTAGTGAAATACCAATAGACGCTTTTTTTTCTTCTCTGCACAGATTTCTCCCATTCGGGAATGAATGCAGCTAATAAGAAGGTTGTTCATATTCAATTGTGTTATATGTACGTTTCCTCTGGAGAACAACAAACGTCAGGTTAAGCACTGTGCTGAGTGGTGAACCAAATTTTACAATGACAGCTATTTTAAATAAAAAAAAACCTGCAAAATAGTTTTTGAAAAAGATATCAGGTGCGTTAAATGAATATGACCATATAATGTGTCATATAAATGCACTTGCTGTGTGATAACTACGCACTAAGTAGTAAGACAATAAGTAAATTGGTGTAATAATAAAAAGTGCAACTATAACAATATGTTATATCTGTGTTATGATGACACAAAAAAGAAATGTCCATATATCAAAAAATATAGAAAATCCAAAGGATATCAAATTCTTAAACACACTGGGTCTTATAGGGTTAATATCATGAATATGCGTCCCTTGATGTGGCTGCTCAGAGCAGAGAGAGGCGACTCATGTGGAGGCACCTTCTGGATGTTTCAAAATTGTTTTTGTACCACTATTTCTCTATGGCTATTATTCAGTGTTTGAAGACGTCGGGGAGAGATTAGCTTCAATGACATGAATGGTACTAAACTCACCTCCAGCATTGGGAAGACAACTTCATAGCATACTAGATGATTTGAAAATGAAGTAAATAATTAAAATGGAAATGGAATACCAGCAAAAGTTGTGTACATACATTTAGACTGGCACTGAATTTTAAATGGACTGGAAAATAAGCTATTCATGCCTTTTTGTGCCATGCGCTGTCTCCAGATATAATTAATATATTGTCCATTCAAGAGTATTCTGGGTGCCTGAGACAACTATTTAAAAATGCACACAAGCTAAAATAAAATGTTTTGGTAGGTAGGGATGGGCAAAATATGATTTTTTTTTTACTAGTGCTTATTACACAGGAACAAGGTGATAAGACACCCAGGGCCATAGCACAATCTATTATGTGTAGCGATGGGCAAATATTGAAATCCTTCCCAGCTGCTTTGGAGCGTTGCCTCTCTGGGGCAACTGAAATGCCAAGACTGCTCATTAAAAGCCTGTGCTGCCCTGTTAATTTACTTGTCAAGGGAATTGAATTTGCAGCTTGCATACACCATGTGTATTATCCACTTTGCGAAACAACTCCTGCTTATTTCTAGACTTGTTTCTCTGGCCCTTCATCATGGTACTCTAGCCCAATCAGCCCAATGATTAAACACTGAAGTAAATAGAATATAGAATTGACACTCGCTCTAAACTGAGAGGGTGCTACCCAAGGATTGAAGACTCCTAGGAAGCTATGTAGAGCCAAAAGATAAGAGAGAAAGGAAAATCCTTTTGAAATGGGTGCACTCCTGCATAGATCAGTTTTGGTGAATATTTACACACCAAAACCAGTGAGGGTTTAGAAACCATAAATATATCAAAAAGACAGAGCAAAGTGTGGTATATATATGGATCTCTCATTGGAGAGAGTCAACCACGGTCCGATATCATGGATTTTGTCAAATGGTATATACATATATTTGGTTTATATTAATACTAATAGAGGGTCAAATGGACCTCATTGATAACACACTAGCCACACTGGGTGTGGTATATAGCAAACTCGCTGTGAGGAAGAGGTGTCACTAATCAGAGGTGTCAGGCTATAATGGTAATGATAGGCGTATAGATACTTCTTATAAATACAGTATCTATATAGTGTAAATTAAAAATATTTTAATGCATAGAAGTAAATCACACTCACATAATAAAAAAAACGGATCGTTTACAGTCGCACCAGAGGGTCCATCATTATCAGGGGAGATTCGTTCAGCTTTCTTTCACCAGATTGTCAAGTGTTATAAAGAAATCCCTCAATATATGAACATCGACATTGGACCCTATTTTCCCATTGACTTCCATCCTATAACTGGAGATGCGTTCCAACGGAACACATTTCAGCCCCAAGTCATAATAAAATCACACTTAAGAATGCAGGAATCCTTTTTACTAAACACATATTTATTGGTAAAGCCATAAATGTATGATAAAATATTAACAATAATTGGAAAAATAAAGATCATGGGGAAAGCAGTTCAGTATGAAAAGCGAACGCAAATGACTTAGAGCAGTATGAACTGTGCTGGGACAAATGACAGACCGCGCATTGTCTGACCCTCCCCCCCTAATAAATGTATAGTTTGGAGATTCAAAATTCCGGAAATGTCAATTTAACATTCTGTAAATCCAATTTCCTTCCTAATTTATCAATTCCGTTATAGCAAAAATTCTGTATATATCGACTTGTTGTATATCGAGTGTACTGGCAGCAGAAAAAGGTGAGTATTGATGTGCAAATGCACATGATGAGCATGTTATTTTTGTATTGCATTACAGGCCCCTCTGTCTACCTGGACCCTAGGCCATTTCTTGAGTTGGGTAGGGGGCAGGGTCATTCATTGAATGGGAGGGCGGTGGGGGGAAAGGGGTGATATTTTGTTGGGGAATCAAGGACATTTGTATTGAGTGGGGAGGTCCAGGCTTGTTTCTCCCCACATGTCGGAGGTCCTGCCTCTGGCACCGTCAGGGTAAAAATATAAGTAGTTTAATCCTCTAGTACCTTTATCTTTTGCCCTTTGGAGAGACTGCAAAGAAAATTAAGGCAGTAAAGTTTTTAAGTGGTAGTACTGATCGTATCAATTTCACTTATTTCTTATTAAAACGCCTGTAATGCCACCAGGGAGGTAAAAATTTGAATTTAAAAAAGTGTACCACTGCAGCAAGTATAAATATTACATAGGTAAATATCTTTTTAAAAAAAACTGCATTGCTTCCAGGATGTAAAACCAGGACACTTATTAAAAAAATACATTATGAAATAAGATATTGCATCCTTTCTAAATGGTATCTCATATTTTATGAGGAATGATGATATACAGAATGTCCAGTACTTTTTGACAGTATGCTTAGATAATATGTGGAGTAACTTTGTAGCAGAGTAAATATGGCCTAGTAAATGCAAATAACTAAAAATAATGTAAAAAAAAAAAAGTCTTCCATATCTGATGTGGCGTAAGTCTAAAGTTCTCCATCAGATGTAAGAAACTGTCCTTGCATATGCCGTAACTCTGGTCCATATCAAATTCCAATATCCTGCAAAAGAAGGAAGAAAGCGGCACTCCAGAGGGCTATTTGAAAAGAGAAAAATCATTTGATGGACAGCAGCGACGTTTCGGCCCTTTACTCGAGACCTTTGTCCAAGTTCCAAGTTAAGAATGGAAACATTGTCCCTGATGTTGATTGCGCCCCTACCAGCGATGGGTGTGCACCCGAGGCATTTGAGCAATAATTTTTCCCCAATTGCCGTAACAATGCTCCAAAAATAGGAGCTGTGCGACTAAACACACTTTTCTCTACGTTGATACATTGACCCCATTGGCGTTGAAATGAGAGAAACATTTTCAAGACCTACTGACAGTTTCTTATGTGCCACACAGTCTGTGTGTGCCTTTGGCATCAAAATAAACAGGACTGGAAGATCTTCATGTCAGAGATGTATTGTTCTTACAGCATTTTATGTAGAGAATGGCTTAGGCATTGCTTAGGCCTACAAGAAATATGGGGGTCTATGTGTCACGGTAAAAGTGGTGAGATTCTGGGGGGAAATCTCTGCACTGTATGTATCAGGAAACATTCCCACAGAAACAAATAAGATTTTTTTTCTTTGGTACATTTGGAGCTTAACTTTTTGCCCCAGAAGGGCATCCCTTTTTGCCTTTGATACATAGACCCAAAATGTTTAAGAAAGAGAAATTAAAACACAAAGTAAAGCAGGGTCTATGGTTTTTATACATAATTATAGCTAGAAGACCAGGTTGGCTAAGCGACCTTTTCTGCCATTGCCCTTCATAGGGTTGCCAGGTGTCCAGTATTGAACCAGACTTTGCTGTATTTGGACACTCTGTCTAGTAAAAAATGAGGTTATACTGGAGGTTCTCACCCTTCTAACTCCAGACCCTGGCGAAATTCCCACACGCGCATGCTGCGTTCTTGCACTCGTTCCTCTGAACACCTTTGGAGGAAATCTCACACTCGCAGACTTCCTTCACTACAAATTTATGCTATCCTGTTTCAACTCTGCCCTCTCTCAGGCTAAACAAACCTACCTTTCTTCACTAATCAACACACACAAGTCAAATCCACGCCGACTCTTCTCTATCTTTGACTCCCTACTCCAACCACCCTCAGCTGTCTCTTCTTCTTCCTCCATCTCACCTCAGGACTTTGCTGACTATTTCAAGGAAAAGGTGGAATCGATACGTCAGGACATCCTCTCTATTTTTTCCTCCCATCCTACACCTCTTCCAGCTCTCTTACTGCCTTCCTCGACTCTTTTTCCGCTGTCACAGAGGAGGATGTATGTGTCACTGCTTATCTCCTCTTCTCCCTCTACCACTTGCCCTCTTGAACCCATTCCCTCCCATCTCCTAAAACCTCTTGTTCCTATTATAATCCCTACGCTCAAACAGATTTTTAACTCCTCCCTCTACTCTGGTACCTTTCCCTCCTCCTTCAAACATGCAACAGTCATACCATTACTCAAAAACAGCAAGCTTCACCTACCTGTCTTTCTAACTATCAACCTGTCTCCCTGCTGCCTTTTGCCTCTAAACTCCTTGAACGTCTTGTATTCTCTCGCTTGCTCCATTTTCTCAACACCTATTCTCTCCTAGACCCTCTACAATCTGGCTTCTGCACTGCTCACTCCACTGAAACAGCCCTCACTAAAATAACTAATGACCTCCATGCTGCCAAAGACAGAGGTCATTACACTCTGCTCATATTACTTGACCTCTCTACAGCATTTGATACTATGGACCACCCTCTTCTCCTTCACATTCTCCATACTCTTGGTATTCGTAACAAAGCTCTATCCTGGATCTCCTATTACGTCTCCCATCGTACTTTCAGTGTATCTTCTGCTAACACCTCCTCCTCCTCTATGGATCTCTCTATGTGGGTGTGAGGATTGGGCTTCGGCCCGCCCCCATGACGCGTCCTGTGATGAGATGACTGACGCACTTCGTGCTGCCAGGTTGGGAGTCATTGCATGCAACGTGCCCAGGCACTGCCCCATGGCACGCCCCGCGACGAGACACATGACGCACGCCACGCTACCAGGGTAGGGAACACCGCGTTCAGGCTCCGCCCTGTGACATCACGGGTGATGCGCGTCGCACGCAGACTACACACAGGCGATGCACGGCTCTGATAAGTCTGGCTCTCAATAATTATTCCACACTTGCTCTTCTCCCCGCCCCTGCCTATAGGTGGACTGAATATGTCTGAGGGGGCGGTTCTCATTCATCAACCTGCAGCCTTGTACTAACCAACTATTGGCTACCTGTTCCTTAAATGCTCAGCCAACCCTGCTGCAAATTGGCTGAGCATAAACTTCGGTTTATGTGACAAAATGCTTGCCCATCCTGCTGCCTTGCTGTTGCCTTGTTTAACCCTTGCCTTCCTACTCCTGGACCCCGGCTCCACACTATGACTATCCGATTTCTCCAACCCTAGACCACGACTATCCCGGCATCTCCTACCCTGACTCGGCTACACGACCTTCACTCTGCACTCCAGACTTGGTTGCTCGGTTGCAGGTCGGTGGTTACCAACATCCCCACCTCAGCCTCGCGGTCCTGTTTGTGGTGAGCACCCGTTACAGTGGGTACCCCAGAGCTCTGTCCTAGGACCTCTCCTCTTTTCTCTGTACACTCTCTCTCTAGGTGACCTAATCACATCTCTTTGGTTCAAATATGCTGGCAATACACAAATTTACTTTTCAACCCCTGACCTTACACCTGCTGTACAGACCAAAGTTTCTGAATGTCTCTCTGCGATATCATCCTGGATGGCCCTCCGCCAACTTAAACTTAACATGGCAAAAACAGAGCTCCTCATACTTCCTCCCAAACCTGGCCCCACTACCTCCTTCCACATTACTGTTGGAAGTTCTGTCATACACCCAGTAGTGCAAGCATGCTGCCTAGGGGTCACACTCGACTCCTCTTGCATTCAAAACATATCTAAAACCTGTCGATTTTTCCAATGCAATATTACAAAGATACGCCCTTTCCTCAGTTGCTTGACTGCTAAAACTCTGACACGGGCACTCATTCTCTCCAGTCTCGATTACGATAACCTCCTGCTGTCCGGCCTTCCTGCCTCTGATCTGTCCCCCCTACAAACTATCCAAAACGCTGTTGCCAGAATCACTCTTCTCTTTCCTAAATCTGTCTCAGCATCTCCCCTGCTGAAATCCCTTTCCTGGCTTCCAATCAAATCCCGCATCTTGCACTCAATTCTCCTCACTTTTAAAGCTTTACACTCTTCTGCTCCTCCTTACATCTCAGCCCTAATTTCTCGCTATGCACCATCCCGACTCTTGCGTTCTTCTCAAGGATGTCTTCTCTCTACCTCCTTTGTATCTAAAGCCCTCTCCCGCCTTAAACCTCTCACTGACTTCCCCACACCTCTGGAATGCCCTTCCCCCTCAATACCCGACTAGCACCCTCTCTATGCACCTTTAAGACCGACCTTAAAACAAGCCTGCTTAACGAAGCATATGAGTAGATGCATGACTGATACTATACACCTGATACATAAAGCTTGGACCCCTGCAGACGCACTTACCAGAATACCTGCCTACTGTTTCAATACGTTCTTCCTACCTACCAATTAGATTGTAAGCTCTTCAGAGCATGGACTCCCTTTTCCTAAATGTTACTTTTATGTATGAAGCACTTATTCCCATGATCTGTTATTTATATTTTTTGTTATTTATATGATTGCCGTATTACTACTGTGAAGCGCTACGTACATTAATGGCGCTATATAAATAAAGACATACATACATGTTTCCGGTATTACCTTTCTGAACATAGTGACCTGACCGGCTTGGGGGGCCGCGGGATTTCCCTGAGCAGGGCTGTTGCTATGGGACTGGGCAGCTTCATCCATCCTGTTTGGCTGCTGCTGGGTAATGCAGCAAATCAGGAGGAAGAAGCTTTGGGGTGGGGAGAGGGGAGGGAGGAACAGCATGGAGCGGAAAGGTGTGTTTCTCTTGAACGTGTCACAGCTTTCACCATTGTGTCCTGTATTTTTGGTGAAGCCCCCTGGCAACTCTATCTATGTAGGAAGCTTGATGTAACGAGAAATGAGTGGATGTCTACTATGACTTAATAATAACAGAAGTATATAATATATCAAGAAAGATGCAAGAAACCCAATGGATGCTATAATAATATACTGTCTCCTCAGTGTTGTAGTCAGGGCCGCCGACAGGGGGGGACAGCTGAGACAAGTGTCTTGGGCCCAGTGGCTGCGGGGCCCGGCTCTCCCCAGCTGCAGGTCTCCCTCCACACTGACTATCCCATGCTTCAGATGTCAGCGCATCACCGGGCCGCCACCCATGCCGGTGCGTGCCGGAAGCTGGGCCACGCTTACTTCTGGCGCGCTGACGTCAGAGAGGCCCGTTGCTCGGCATGGGACAGAGTGAGTGAGACCCCCAGCTGGGGAGAGCCGGGGCCTGGCGGCAACTGCTTTGTTCCCCCGCCCTCTCAGCCAGCAGGCCCGGCCAGAGGCCTGAGACCAGCCCCAAAGTAAGAGTTTATATATATATATATATATATATATATATATATGAAGGTTATTGGGTTGTTTTATATGTATTGGTTTTTTTTATATGTATTGGGGTTTTTTTTATAGATGTATTTGATTTTTTATATGCATTGGGGTTTTTTATATCTATTGTTTTTTTTATATGTATTGGTTTTTTGTATTTGTTTTTTTACATGCATTGGGGTTTATATGTATTTGTTTTTTATATATGCATTGGGGGTTTATAAGTATTTTTTTTTTTATATATATACCGTAGTTTTTGTGATTTCAAGACATAATGGCAAATTCGAAAGGTGCTTCATTTTTAGAATAAATGTTTTAGCTAAAACAATACCCATTAAGTGCATTTCAAAATAAGGGCCAGAGCTATACTGATATGCATTACCAATTCTATAGCTATTGCAAAAGCATCATTTAAAAATAAATTTTGCCCATGTTATGTCTTTTACTGAAAAATCTCAAGGATATCATTCAATTATGTGAATGTATATCCTGAAGCGTAAGAGGGAATAGCCTCAGCAATATAGTTTTCACACAATGTACTGCATCAAATTATGTTCATCAGATTGATCAAATAACAGCTCTTGATAATGGTTATTTCAATTGGACAAAAAGTGATTGAAAATCGTTAATGAAGGGAAGCTGTTCCGATACATTATAATAGTCAGATAACATACAATAGACATGTCCCACATCTCTCCTACAGTATTTAAAGCAATTGCTAGATTGTGTTGTGTTGGCTTTCTGGTAATGCAGTCCTTTCCTTTGGCTTTCTCTTTTCATCTCTGAAAATAGAATTGATGTAATGAATTTCAATCCCATGTACAGTGTACCTATTATTTAAAAACACACAAGGGATGATAAGGTTACCTGGTGTTTATGCTTGTTACATACCATGTTGTAAGGGGTATTATTGGATTACCAGGAATCCGTCTTTAAACTATTTTATTGTCTTATCTTGTACAACAGCCAATGCATACAGAATCTTCAGAGACCAATATGTGAATTATTTGTGGAATCCTGGAACAGTTCAGCTTAACCGCAATGGATTCTTTTGTCAACCTAAAGATAAAGTGATCAATCAAATATTCACTTAAAAAAAAATGTAACGAGAGAGGTGCATAGAAATGTATTATACACTACGTTTGTTAGCCATTATTTCTCTCTCACAGATAAGAAAATACATAGAAGATGCACCCCATGCTAGTGCAACGAGAAAGAGCAACCGGATCTGCAGGCAGAAAGGTGCCTCTTGAACTCTTGCTTCCAATAAGAAACAATGCACCTTTTGTATCACAGCATATGGGTAGCATTATGTGCGAAGTCCATTTCACAAAAACGTATTGGGAACTAATCAATGTCGATGGACATAAAGGCACTCAGGTATAACAGCAATTTATTCAGGGCATTAAAAGTATTGCACACCTGGCGTCAACTGGCTATTTTTATCTGTTGGATGAGGAAAAACCCTGATGAGGTGCATTGGAACACAAGCAAGACCATCCCGCACTGAAAGGGGCAATCCCTTCTAGGATGACCGTGAACATGCTATATTTAATAGGTCAAATGTAGCCGAGTGTCGCCTTAAAAATTAGGCAAAACAGGTATTTTTAAAGCGTTTTGGGCAATCAATATGGCTGCCATCCAAGCCTCACTCGAACGAGCCAATAGGAAGCTGCAATGTCATCACAGCATGATATTGCAGCTTCCTGTTGGACGACCCTGGAAGCCATTTTTTACTTTACTTCTATTTTAGCGGAACATAAAAAGATTAATAACTCGAAATAATCAATAGATCAAAATAGTTATTTTCCGCTCTAATGACCCATTGTTTCTGATTCTGCAATAACAACAAATGGGGGATTTGCTGCTTTAAATTTAAAAAAAAATGATGTTTAAGTTTCCCCGGTGAACAAATGATCTGGAGACTTTTTTTTTTTGTTGCAATATTTATCTGTCTGTTAGTTTTTAAAGCTGTTTTTAGTCCTCAGAACTAGAGGTTTTTTCTTTTGTTCATTGTTTGTATAGTAATTACGCAGCCATCATTAGGCAAACAAATACACCTAAGTTGCTGATATGCTTGAACTTGATCCAGAGGAAAAAGGAAAGTGTGTTCATATTTAACAGGTGCAAATAAATACAAACAAATGTAAATATAACTATTGATTCTCTTAAGAAAGCCTTTATAAAATTGTTTAAATGACAGATTGTACTACATGGACCCCGTTTAAGAGGGCAAAGAAGAATAGAAAAATGGTGTATTGTTGCTTTATTTGTACACATTTCCCAGTAATCACAAACTTCAGTGTTAAATCTTCTAGTAGTATTCAATAAAATCCATATGTTCTCTATATGCTATTACAGTATATTTGTTGTAGTGCTGTTGAAATGTAAACTTCCACTCCAAAACTTGAAAAGTGGCTACGAATATCTTAAATAATCAAATAATTATTAAATATATATGAGAAAGCGTCTTGAAATGTGCATGGCAATAATAATATTTTTTTTTTTTTTTACTGTTTATCTGAAATGTTTGTGCTCAAAATTTCCTGCTATTTTTGCCGGAATTTCATGAAATTGGCGGTTAGGTGCCCAGTGCACCCCAGTACTTTGGTGAGGAATCTCACCGGGGTGGGAGCATTGTGTGGGTCATTGTATGGTGGGTATTGTGTTGGGGTACTGTGTATAGTGTTATTATTATTACCGTGTTAATAAACTGTTATACTACACCAGTGTGTGCGTATTTCTCACTACTGTATTTGGATCCTGTGAAGGGTTATCCAGCTACACTAGGGTCCCTCCCAGGTGGAGGCACTGTATCCAGATAGATGAGCTCATCCCAGGCTCCCAGCGGCAGAGGCTTAGGCCTTCTGTGAGCCACAGGTAAAGACAACACGTGTAGTTCCCTTAGTCACAGGGAAAGGGGGCTACATTTGGAGGTGCTGCTGAGATTCAGACCTGGGGTGCCCAAGAGAGTAGTACAAAAAATTAGAGAATCATGTTTGTATCCTCCAAGCAACAGGTCTGCGACTGGGCCTTGGAATTCCACGAATCTCCCCGCCATGTGGTCGCAGTGGGGGACGTCCCAGACGACACACCCCCACGGGAAGTCTGAGACCAACTAAGACCCTTTCCTGGTTTTCTTAACATCCGGCAAATAGGCCGAAAGTGTGACCCTACATATTGCTGGAACATTATTATAGTGGCGGCCGGCCGCGAGATACATGAAGAAGATACCCCTCGGGCCCTGTATTTTCCGGAAGCCCTGCCCGGGCTGTCAGTTGATCGTTCCAGATTTGCAAGGATGATGAGAGTGAGCTCTGGGCAAACTACTATGCTCCCCGCCAGAAAGAAGGGGAGGAGCTGTCTGCGTTCATTCACCGTATACAATTAGTATTATGGCCACTACTCACCCGCAAACTCCTACCCATCTTTGAAGTGGATGAATACCGGCGTAAACAGTTCCTGAGAAGATCGAGCCCCACCCATCCTATAGCCAATATGCTCCGGTGTGCTCTCATGCAAGGGAGTCCTCCTACATTTACGGGGCGATTGAATCAAGTGAAAGTGCACGAGGCACATGCCTGGTTGCACACCCCCAAGAAACATAAGGAGTCCCACAAAGAAGAGACCAAAGGGGCATCAGCCCAGAAGTCTAAGGAGACAGAAAGTGCAGAGGATACCCCTCCTTCCATGGTGCCTGTCTCCACACCCAGGATGTCCGGAGATCGGCTCCTACTTCTAGTGCAGGTGCGAGCCAAAGTAACCACTGCTACCCCTGTGATCAGGAAGGTCACTATGCAAAAGACTACCCAAAGTCGAGGACCCCCACTCCTGGGGCCATGGCCTTCACAGTCCAAATGACGGAACAGCCCTCCACTTCCTCGGGGAGCGCCCCGGCACCTAGCCCTGAAGAGGCACCCAAACTGGACGCCTACATTCGAGTAGGGCCTGCGGCTATAATACGAGTCCTGGTGGTAGGAACCTACGCTTCGGCATTGCTGCTAAGTCGCAAGTGACCATTATCTACCGACCGTTCTACGACCAGTATCTGAAACATCTGCCTTTGCAGTCGGAGGAGCAGATTAAACTGTTAAGCCTTAGTAGCGAAGACTACCCCATCGATGGTGTGATTCAAGTGCGGTTGAATATCCCACTATATGTCCCACAATATCCCACTATATGACCATTATCTACCGACCGTTCAACAACCAGCATCTGAAACATCTGCCTATGCAGTCAGCGGAGAAGATTAAACTGTTGGGCCTTAGTAGCAAAGACTACCCCATCGATGGTGTGGAAGTGGAGGCTCTGATATGCTCCGACCCCTTGGAACATCCATGCTCCCCAATCATATTGGGGACCAATGCAGATGTGGTGAGGGCCCTGATCCGGGCATATCTGCAAGAGGCCGGCGAGCTACCCCGATCCTCCCTACGGATCCACCCAGTAGTCAAAACGAGTGCTACAGGATCTCGGTCCAAGAAGGATTTGCCCAATTCTTCAATCTCAAGAAGGGGTTGACGAGATTCCACCGGGGGGAGTGAAACACATGGCTGCAGTACTTAACTACCCCGGACGTGACGAAGCAGACTGGTATTTCTCCCTGGAGACCACACCCAAAGAGGACACAAAGAGGGGGTTCAGGGTGGTACCCGAAATGAAGGAAGAGCCCTTCATAATTGTTTCAAAGTGGCGATACAGAATATCTTTCCTCATCCCATCCGGTTTGACATCAGTGAAGCACTGGATCGCATATACCCGGTTACACCCGTAGAGTCTCTGGCTCATGTGAATGCTGCTACCGTGAAAGATACTCCTGCCAGGTTACAGTTCCACTTCGGGGGAATCGACCCTGCCCACCAACTGGAAGAAATGGTTAAGTGCCAAATTGGAGAAGCGCCGGGAGGTGTTCTCCATCAGCGAGATGGATGTGGGCTGCAGCAAGAGCGCCCAGCACACGATCTAACTGAACAACGCCACATCATTCTGGGAGGATTCCAGACACATTGCTCCCAGAGATGTGGAGGACGTGAGGGACGTCCTGAAGGAGATGGAAATTGCGTGAATCGTAATGGAGTCCCGTAGCCCTTATGACTCCCCGATACTCACTGTTATGTGCGTATTATGTGGGTTATCCAGCTACGCTAGACGTCCCAGGTGGAGGCGCTGTATCCAGATAGGCGAGCTCACCCCAGGCTCCCAGTGGGGGAGGCTTAGGCCTTCTGTGAGCCATAGGTAAAGACCTCACGTGTAGTTCCCTTAATCAAAGGGAAAGGGGGCTACACTAAGTAAAAATTGACAATATTGACAAATGCTAAAATTCATATTTTACTCTTCATAACTGGCAGTGCCAATGGTTTACTTGTTTGCCCAGGGTAGGAGGGGGTAAAAGGGGAGGGGGTTAAAGAGCAATGTGGGGAAAAATATTTTGTCAGGACATATTGCAATGATGTGTGGCATAAATTGCTCTTTTGCAAAGTCCACTGCAATTGCCAGTAGTATCATATCAGTGTTGAGGTTAGTGAGGCAATCTCTAAGTCCGTTTTCGTAAATCCCACTGAATGAACTTTTCTGGAAAATATCATTTACATTTTTCTACACACCAAAAGGAAAAAGGCGAAAAAAAGAAAATTCTTCCCCTGAACAAGGCTAATTCCATAGCAATGGTTATCAGAGAAAGCACTTTCAACTATTTAATTAAAGGGGGAAAAAAAAACCTTGGACAGCTTTGTAATCCGTTTACAAGGCGTCTGCGGTCCCTTTTAATTGATTTTTTCGGTTTGTGTTTGTTTTGGATTTCGAGATGATTTAATTAGAGGAGAGTCTTTAAGCCTAATAAACAAATATAGGCAGATGGATATTTGGCAGAATGGAATGTATAACAATTAATGCTTACATTGAATAAACCCACGTCCTCACATTCTCAGTGATCGTTGTTCGTTATGTCCTTGAGATGTCAGATTTGAATAGCACTTTGTGATCATCCTTTCTCCTTGAATCTTCAATTTCCTAATGTAAGTTATTGGGCCAAAGGTGTGGGAAAGGAACAGAGAAAACCAAGATTGTTATCCCTGCAAATATTTGAAATAGCATATTAGCTAGTTTGGGGTATTAATTGCCCCCCTACCCGCCACCCCCCAAAAAATCTATTTTATTTTTGAGCTCAGTGAATTAGAATCCAGTGACATTAGTGTGACTACTGCTACTTCGAATAAATGTATTGTCTTTAGGGGTGTAAATCCCACATAACAAATAACACAGACCTGCTAACACGAGGAAGTCTAATTGGCAGAGAGGTTGCTCAGAAATACAAGGACAACCAATAGTACTGTATTTTAATCTGGTCTGTAACTGTTACATACACCTATAACATATTTAATCTTTAACTGTTCATGCAATGTCCTTATACATGTCCACCTAATGTAACTGTGTATTTGTAATCATGTATCGGTCACCATAACTCTGTGCCCAGGACAAACTTGAAAAGGAGAGGTAACTCTCAATGTATTACTTTCTAGTAAAACATTTTATAAATAAAATAAATAGTACTGTATGAATCCATGCAAAAATGTACTTGGAGCACTTCTGACGCAGATTCTCAAAAGGATGATGTGCATCCCCTAGCCCAACCAGTAAATCTCTCCTGATTCTGATTTTTACTATAAAGTAAAATGATGTATATTCTGGTCCTTAACCTCTGCTCCTCAAATTTTGTTCGCCACAGTGTTTTTCAAGACCTGTATAGCAGAGGTGGATGACTATGGGTTAATGTAATGACCCCATAAGTTGAAAATACTATAATTAGTTTACAGTATATGTGTAACAGGAGACTTATCCCTGTTCAGTAATGTGCCTTTAATCTAGCAGTGTGGTAGTTAATTACTAAACACCACCTGCCTGATTAGATTGTTTACAAAAAGCCTGCCTTTGAGACAGGAAGTGACTCTCTTTAGCTCTGACTGAGAGCTGACCTTTGGAGAGACAGAGCAGAGGTTCTTGAGTCCCAGGAGAGACTGACCAAAAGAAACCCAGATCTCTGGAGCTGACCAGTCTTGAGATCTGCACAACAGAGGTGATTTCAAGACACAGGGAAAACTACTACACCTGAAGCTGAACCAGGAAGTGAGAAGATTTTCCCTCCAAGAAACAGATAAGACTTTTATTCTTAAGAGACTGCTAATATCTGCTTATTTCATGCTATATGTTTGGGGTTGGGAGAAATGTTTAACTAATGGAGATGTGAACTAATTGCATAGGATTTCACTAGAAATACTCCCAAGTGAATGGAAGCTTTGTTCCCCCCTCTGTGTTTGGATGATTTCCTGATGAAAAGGAAAAGGCACAATAAAGCCTTATTATAATTTCACCTTATAAACGTCTCCAAATTGTGTACCTCTGTGAACGTCCGTCTACATATGGTGTCCGAGGTGGGACAAGAGGTGTCTTTGTAGTTAAAAAGGACCGGAGATTTTTGTGTGAAATTTTTTTTTATGCTTTTTGCCTACAAACAGTCTGAGAAAAAAAAAAAAAACATCATGCAGCAGAGATCGGAATTAAAGGGATACACACCACTGAAACTTACAAAAACCCAGAAGAGACTGCTGAAGTAGCTAAACCTTATTTTGCCTATCACAAAGTGTAATATGGTCATTGAAATAGGGGTCTTTGCCTTTCAGCCATAGTCAGGGTTCAAGAAGTGAGTCAGCCCTTGGAAAGGGATAGGTGTTTGTTGTTTTGAAAAGTTTCGCTGAAGCAGTGAATACAGATGGTGACCCACGAGTGGTACTGATTTTGCAGATAAAGGTTGCCACACTGCATAGGACTACCAGCTGTGAATGGAGTATTAGCAGAAAAGTGTGAAAATTGATACAAGACTGTGCTGAAGCAGGGGAATTTTTAGCAAACCAATGCTGAGTGTAAAATTGCCCTATAGGGGGAAAAAGTGATTTCTGAACTGTGTAAAAGGTTTTTTCAAAACCAATTGCTGAATGTTGAGTCACCCTGCTGGGAATGAAAGAAATAGTCCACTGCAAAGAATGTTTTTTTTCTGCAAGTAAAAAAAGTCTGCCTATATATTTCTTGGGAGCAAAAACAGACACCCAAAGTGTGAAGTGTGAATGCCATAATACCAAAAGATGAGACTGAAAATTACTGAACTCAGGCAGAAAACCAAATTCTGTTGCTGAAGCGGGGAGATTGCACCCTGCAAGAAAATGGTGTAAAGCAAATATACTTTTTTACCTAGCAACTGCACATCTTGTATACCTGATAAAAAAAATGCATGCACAGAACTGCTGATATTGAAAAAAATAAAATTATCCAAGAAAGAAAAAGTCTACAGAGATGCCTGTGAGAGCTACGACCTCTACAAGCAAAATATGCCCATCTGTAGGACTACCACAATTGGGGGTTCTAGCAAATACAGTGGCAACAGCTGCAATAGTGCCTCCTGAGGTCAGGAAGAAAATTACACCTGAATGGAGGACAAGATGCAGCGTTCCTGTAATGAACCCTACCCCATGGAAGAGTTGCCCTTCCAGTCCAATAAAGAGGAAGACATCTCTTACGGGGAACCCGAACCGAGTCACACCCACAAAACACCCCAAGAATGGTGGGGGTGCCTGAACACGGCACGAACAGAAAAGACCGCTCCCTTTGATGACGAATATGATCAACAGGAGACAGAGTGGGAGCAGCAGATCACCCAATATTTCTGTCAGCTAAAGCAACTGCAAGAAAAGCCTGGTGTATATAATGAAGCTGCTAAAATTTCAAATGAAGATGGAGACCCCAATATCCCTGAAGGGACGGTCTCGTCCAAATCAAAAAGGAGGAAAAATAAAAATAAAAGCAATTCTTCACTTACCGTGGAAGGAACAGACACGTCCGCAGATCCTGTGGAGGAAAAGGGGGACCGAGTTGCCCTGCAGCCTAGAGAAAATGGAGAATTCGTCCCACGGTTAACCGAATATCCAGAGGGCCCAAGGCAGAAGTCGTGTACCCCAAAGAAGTGTCTGTCCGGTGCCAACAGTGAGGAACCCTCAACCAGTCATCCCAGGGAAGCGGAGCCGGAACCAGTGAGTGACGATGCCTTGAGCAGCCCTGAAGACGCCCTGAAAATTTCCAGGCATGACTGTGATCTGCTCTGTGAAGAATTAGGAAGAGAGAGAAAAAATAATGCTGAGCTACAGAAGACTGTGCTCGCAATTTACTCTGCGGCCAAGACCGAATTGGAGGATCTCAAGACTGAGCTAGATACTGCAAAGGCTACTATTTCCACCATGGATGAAAAGCAGAGCCAATCGGATAAAATGGTGGCTACGCTAAAGCGGAAGTATGAGGAGGCACTGAAGCAGATGACAGTCTTCCAGCAAGAGGTTCACACTCTTCGTATAGAGCTTGATGCCTCACATCATGAGACCAACAGCTGCCGCACAGACCTGGAAGTTTCCAGAAAAGATCTCAAAGTCTCTCAGAAGGAGCTTCAGACCCTCAACCTAGAGAAGGAAGTCTCACGCCAAGAGATTGTCATTCTCAAAGCAGATGTGCGTAAATGGAAGGAGGACTGCAAAGAAGCCCTGAAGAATACAGAGACTGAAAAAAGAGAAAACTTAAAACTGAAAGAAGAAAATTTTCAGTTATCAGAAGAAGTCAAGGAAAAGTTTGACGCAGAGCACCGACTGCATAACCAACTGCAAGGTCTGTGTACACACCTCCAGTATGCTGAGGAGAAGCAGCAAACGCTGCAGGAAGAAAAGCTGCAGGCTGCTAAAGAAATTCAAGTGCTGCAGGAACGTCTGAATACCCAGTACGTCCCCACAGAGCAGTATGAGGAGCTAAAGGCCACACTGCATGTCTTCAGAGCATCGTTGGAAGCGGAGCTTCGATACCAGGTGACTCTGTATGAGAGGGAGCGTGAGAAGTCTCAGAAACTGGAGCAAGAGCTGGAGAGACAGAGAGACTGTTCCATTCCCTTGAGTCAGTACACCAAGGAGAAAACAGACGCAGCGGCAACCTTGACGACAAAAATTACAGAGCTCCAGAATATGAAGGAGACTCTGATACAGATCCCTCCAATACGGAAAAAGGTATTGGCTCTGCCCAAGCACCAGTATCCCACAGTAACTAATGCCCGTAAGGACAAGGGTACAGTGAGAGTTGGGGACTCCACGCAACTTCAAAACAAAATTACGAAGTTTGAGCCACCAAAGAAAGCACTAGCCAAACCTACAGCTGCCAACAGGCAACAAACAGAGGTCGGAGTGCAGAATTAAAGCCAGAAGAATCCTTGGAAGAAGGAGAAGTGGAGAAGCTGCAGAAGACCACTTCAAGAGCAGAAAACTCTAAGGGCTAGTCCTAACTGCTCTACAACTGTTGCCATACACATTATCTACAAAAAGAGGAGTGCCCGACGCAACAGAAATCTCAAGACCGCGCACGCGATAAAAAGACTTTACGTGGAAAATGTCCTCCTCGAGCGACTGAGGAGTGCTGATCTCAAGCATCTTCGGGAGGAGACAAAAATAAACTGGAGAAAGGGCTCCAATCCCAGCGGGACAGAGTGTTCTCTTCCTCCATCCATTCTCATTCAAGTCACAGAGATATCTATAATGAGAGTGGAAGGATGGGCTTTGGCCGTGGTAAGCCCGAGCTTCCCACAAAGAGGGGAGGTATGTAACAGGGGACTTATCCCTGTTCAGTAATGTGCCTTTAATCTAGCAGTGTGGTAGTTAATTACTAAACACCACCTGCCTGATTAGATTGTTTACAAAAAGCCTGCCTTGAGAAAGGAAGTGACTCTCTTTAGCTCTGACTGAGAGCTGACCTTTGGAGAGACAGAGCAGAGGTTCTTGAGTCCCAGGAGAGACTGACCAAAAGAAACCCAGATCTCTGGAGCTGACCAGTCTTGAGCTCTGCACAATAGAGCTGATTTCAAGACACAGGGAAAACTACTACACCTGAAGCTGAACCAGGAAGTGAGAAGATTTTCCCTCCAAGAAACAGATAAGACTTTTATTCTTAAGAGACTGCTAATATCTGCTTATTTCATGCTATATGTTTGGGGTTGGGAGAAATGTTTAACTAATGGAGATGTGAACTAATTGCATAGGATTTCACTAGAAATACTCCCAAGTGAATGGAAGCTTTGTTCCCCCCTCTGTGTTTGGATGATTTCCTGATGAAAAGGAAAAAGCACAATAAAGCCTTATTATAATTTCACCTTATAAACGTCTCCAAATTGTGTACCTCTGTGAACGTCCGTCTACAATATGTAATAAAACATATACCCAAACTAAAACTCTAATGCATGCTGTCATAAAAAAAAATTTAAGCCCGGGTCGTGAAAGTGATCACTCTAAAAACCGTGTCCACAGAGGGTACCAGGTGCTCCCTACTTGTGACTGTCCTCTACGAAGGTCGGTCCAGTCCTTGATCTATCCAGTGTGTCTTCAGCCACGAGGGCCCAGAAGATGTCTGGCGTTTTACATGGCATCTTCATCCGAAGAATCAGGCTCCTCTTGCTTGTTCCCTTCTTGCCAGAAAGCCAGACAAAAGAGTCTGAGTTCCAATGGGTCTTCAGCCGAAGCCTAGTGTCCCAACACTCCTTCTCCATTCCTCTTTCCCTCCTCGGCCAGAAGGCCAGGCAGGAGGGTCTGAGTCCACTCGGGGAGAACCCCACGTAATCTTTTCTCTCTGAAGAGAAAGGGGTGATTACAGACCGGCACAGTCTTTATTCTCTCCGAAGAAAGACAGGTGACTAATAACCAAACGTGAAAAAAAAAAACCCACAAACAAAATTCATGGTGCTGAGTGCTTGTGTGCTCTGTGTAATGCAGTGCAAAAAGTGCTCAAAGAAGGCCCTGACCCGAAGGCCAGGGGCGGTTCAAAATAAATCTGTATATAATCCAGCCAGAAGGCCAGGGAGATGCTCAGTGTGTCCATGCCATCCAGTTGTGCAGGTACATGGTGCTCTAGTGATACAGGCATCATCACAACCTGAAGGTGCAGCGCCCAGTGTACCCCACCAGGTTTACCATCCCTGAGGTGGAATGAACTAAAAAAAGCCCGGGCTTTTTAGTTCTGCTTCCCGGCCATTTATGACCATTGAATCAAGTGTATTTCTACAAAGTCCATTCTTGGAAGGACAGACCATACACTTGATCTTAGCAAAAAGGCAGAGAAGCGTGCTGTCATCTGCTGCAGCCTTAACTAGTGTAATCTCCTAGAAACTGGCCTACTCCCAAATTCGCTGCAATCCATTTAAATGGAGGCTGCTAGACTTGGCTCATAATCACCAGCATCAATCTCTCCCTCCCCACTACTTATGTTCTAATCAATCTCCACATTCATTGCTAAATTCTCCTTCCTTTCTTCAAAGTGTTCTTTACTTTGCTGCCACTCCTTATAGTGCAGCAGGAATGTGACAATTTGCCACTGCTGTTTCGTCACCGGGTTTAGACTTTTAACGTTTAGGAATATTAGGGTTCGGGCTTAGCGATTAGGGGTTAAGGCCCTAGGTTGCAGTTATCAGGGTCCTCTGCAGCAGTGGACTGTCCTGGCGGCCGGCTGTCCAGTGTCTGTGGCCAAACGGCAAACTGTCTTAGACCCTATTGCAGCTCACCATGGACACCTCTAATGCTCTCTGCCCAAAAATGTTTTGTTTTTGTCCCACGTTTTTCGACTGCTCATTTCCATTTGATGACTTTCTCCTTTACCTCCCCTTACTAGTACTGGAGCTTGCTTTTTCTGTTTAAAACCAAGCTGTTCGTAAAGCTTTTTTACAGACTGGAAAGAAAAATGATTACACCACTCTCTTTCACCAAGAGCCCTTATTTTCAATGCCCGATACAGATAGCCAATTACTACTGTGCCTCCCACCATGGCACTAAATTGTATGAGAAAAAAGTCAATTTTCCATATTGCTTTAGTTTGATTCCTTTTCTACAGATGCAGCAACAAGTATCCGGACACTTGCCTTTGAAAATCTTTGGCAATCTCCCAGTAATTCTTGCAGTCCCATTCAGTTTGAATGGGACTGCCAGGGACCCCCGCTGTGTTAATCCGATGGGCCATTAGTCTGTCTGCAGAAATGTCACAGCAATGTTGCAGCATTACTGGGAGATTGCCCAAGATTTTCAAAGGCAAGTGTTCGGATACTCGTGGCTGCATTAGTATGTGTATTCAATTTTAAAACGTCTGTATGTATCTGTAATGCTTGCGCTGCCCACGAGCAAAACAGGACCCCGGTACTGAGGTGGGGAAGTAGTAAACCACGCACCCACAGCAGCGGAAGTTTGCCTGGCAGGCGGATTGTCAAATTTAGCCGGGTCTGGATTGGAGAGAGTAGGTTAGTCGATACTTGCCAAGGTCTTCGAATGGAGAGTTCAGAATAGTCAAGTCCGTTAGCCGTGGTCTGTATGTCTCCACCCACTAATCTTACTTATTTTTTATTGTCGAATAAATGTCTTTATTTTTGACATTTAAAGAGTAATTACACCATTCCATTAACATTTCTGATCGAAATTACATTGTCAACATGTGGATTTGTAGCGGCACAGTGTCACATTGGAAAGTGTACACAATATAGGCCTTTGTTGTTTTGACATTTCTGCTCCCCACGGAACCAATTTCTTGGAAATGTTTTTCTTTGGTGCATACTCTGTGCTGTATATCGTATAGTTCACCTCATATTCAACTTTATTCTTTCCTGCTATGGTGACTCTCAATGATCATATGTGTAGATTAAATATATATATATATATACACACACACACACACACACACACACACACACACACACACACACACACACACACACACACACACACACACACACACACACACACACACACACACACACACACACACGTACTAACACTGCCTACACACATGCTGGACGTAACACAAGTGATATACTTATATACATTTTAGATAAACACCTTGTAGTTTGCAGAATTTAGTAAAGATTAAGTAACTGCTTCAAATCATAAGCTTTGAAGTCATTTAAAAGACCTCTGGATAGATAAAATTGAATGTAAAAACGCTTTCACCCTTTTATTGTCAAAAAACTGTTTCCACCCAATTTTTCGGGTTGTAGTGAAATATCTTGACTATTTTCTTGAAAGTACTCTTGAAGAGCTTTCCGTCGATGTATATAAGGGTAGTAAAAAGGTTGTAGGAGACAGAGAATGTGACAGACCTACAGACACTGGAAAGAAGGGCTGGGGCAGATGGACAGAAACAATATATAGAAAAGTTTGAATATCATATTGGCCTTCTCAATGCAGTTTAACTTTCATGATCTTCATCTCACCTCCACTTATATGTATTCAGATAAATGTATTTAAACCTCAATACTAAGGCTTTTTGTTATTTCTATCAAAATCAATTGTACTAAAATTTTAAATGTCAAGGCACTCATGGTCTCAGGTGGCAAGTGTACCATGGGATCCTTACAAATTGCATTGTTCAGCTGTTAATGAGGTTACTTTGTGCAATCTCACCATTTCGTTGTGTTCTTTTTTTTGCATACATGAAAAAACGCAAGAACATGTTGGATTTTTCATTTGCAAGGGTAAAACGAGGGATCATATATGTTTAATTTGTTTTGCAATGCAGATATATGAAATATAATTGTTTTGTTCAGGATTTTTTGCTGCCGATATTTATCTTGTTGACAAATGATGACGTCATGATTATGTAGCCATGCCACCTTTGGCTACTAACCTGCCCTACTCCTGCAGTAAGCCCTGTAAAGCAGGCTGCAGTAGTCAACATGGGGTTTTTCCCCCTCCTTGGTGCTGCACTTGAGTGACAGTGGGAGGCGGTGACATCAGGCCTCAGCATGTCCAATCATGGGACAGACCTGGTGTCCTCCTCCTGGCTTTACCAATTTGAGAGAGGCAGGTCACACAGCCAAGAGCCCGACTATTTGGCCTTCTCTGGTCCTCTTCCCCTCGGGGGAGAGCAAGTGTGTACCATACCTTTGCTAGAGTGGTAGGGAAGAGCTGGGACTGCTACGGTTGCTCCTTCAGTGAGTAGCTGACAGTTGCTGCATTGGGCAGAACTCTGCCATGTACTGTGCTGCACACAGAGAGAGAATAAACCGTTCCTGTTGTTATACTCCCGCCTAGTGTGTGATCTTACTGGGGGAGAAGTGATAGTTCTACTGTATGAGATCATCTCCACCTATCTAGATGGAGGTACTGCACTGCTAGAGAATCATGTGGGTAATGTACCCCAGAAACCTGACCGTGTCCCCACTACCACCGGCGAACAGCTCAGCCCTCCTGTTAACAGCAGGTATCATGCACCACACGACCAGTAATGGCAGAATCTCCCAGAGGGTGGGGGAAGCACTGTTACAATTACTTTACAAGGAACACAATAATACAATTTAAAATACTCATTCTCGCCTTTCCAGTAAAACTGTGCACAGGAAGTGTTCTATATATTTAAAGACGGTTTTGATTTTTCGTTTACCCCTAAAGACTCTTTAGAGCAACTCTGTATTAGAAAAATGTCCACTCACGTATCAAGCCTCACTCATTTCACCTTCACACTTCAGTTTCTTATATATATATATGTAGCCCTGGTAAGAAATAGGGCTATATGTCTATCCTCCTACTGGTATAAGTCCTGCTAATGGCAGGCTGCCAGTAGTTAACATGGGTTTCCCCCACATAAAGCCCTGCTCTGAGTGGTGGAAGTAGGTCACCTGACCCTGTGTGGAAGGCATAGACACAGGGGAGGGGTCTGCTGACATCATGAAGGGGAGGGCTGTCTCAATTTAGAGTTGCCTGTTCCTGTCAGTGACAAGGAGTTCTGTCCTGAGCAGTAAGACAGTGTGTGAGCTAGCTAGGTTCCTGAGGAGTAGGGCCTAGTTAGCTATAGGTGGACCAGTGCCTCTCACCCTGCCTAGGGGGTGAGGGAAGAGCTAGCCCCACCCTGAGCGCCCGCGGCTTGGGGTGGTGGCAGGGACACAGCGAGTACCCAGAGACCATCCTGAGGGTGTGCAGTCTGGTGGTAGAGAGGAGACTTTGTACCTGATTGACAGCGTGTTGCTGAGGTTGCTGCTACTCTGTGTGCTGTGATAATAAAGAGAGCTGCTGCTGCTACTTTGATAAAGACTGACTGAGACTGGAATCTCTCATCCCTGTGTGGGAAGTTCTCTGTAAGGGTTCCACCCCATATCCCTGGGGCTTCACAGAGATGGAGGCGTTGCACCACTGAGAAAGGATGAAGGTATGAACCCCAGTAACCTGTCTTCCCCCACACCATCGCGGGAGACTCAGGCCCTCCTGTTGCCAGCAGGTATGCACCACACCAAGACACGTAGCCAGACCTTAGTACACCCTAAGGGGTCCGATCTCCGACCGGGGGGGGGGGGGGGTCTGAGGGCTACAGTTGGATGCGCTGCTGAGATAAACAGGACAGGTTTTCAGCAAAGCAGAGCTGGAAGCGCTAAGTGCACCTTCCATGCAAGTACTGCGGAAAGTAGGGCGCAGTTGCACATCAGGGGTAGTCAGGGGAGCATGGACTCTCGCACAGTACGCCCTGGGTGCCCTAAGAGGGTGTTGTAAATTGGGTGCATGGGTATTGCTGTTCTAGTCCCTTGAGGCAGTGTGAGGCAACTGGGGGGGTTAGCCTGTTAACTAGTCCAGGGACCATGGCCCAGGGCCCGCACTATGAGTGGCCAACAGTAGGAGACGCCCAGTTCTGAGGAGATGCCCAGTACCCTAGCCAGCACCTAGAAAAGGACACCACAGAGTACTTGTAGGAACCGTCAACGAGTGCAGTGCACTAAGAAGGAGTTCTGCCTAGCCTGGGTTATGCCTTACATCACATTCGTGGGTTAAAGCATGCAGAGAACAGTCAGAGAGCATCCAGAGAGCGTCAGTGTCTAGGAACGTGTTGCACAGTAGACACTGAGAGTAGCGCTATTGTGGGCTTAGAGGGCTCACTAAAGTTGGCGGCAGCCTATACATGTGCTTTGCGGGGCATGGAGGAGTTAAAAATGGCGACAGCAGCATCATTCACGTCCGAGCAGATAGCAGCCGATCCAAAATGGCGACTCCCGCCAAGCCTAGATCGCGCACGTGCCGCGTGCAAGCAGGCTGCAAGAGAAATGTGGCGAGAGATGTGCGGGGGTTTGGCGCCAAACCCAGATTCCCAGCCAAAAGAGCGGAGCGGCGCGAAAGCCGAAAGCCCACCCACCTGTGTAGTGACTGGCTGACAGAAGAAGCCACGTCACGCAGAGCGAGAGAGTGCCCCTCCTCTTGTTTCCACCATAGGGAGGGGGCACGACAAGAGCCAATCAGAACTGTCCTCCCCAGCAGAAGGAGGGACAGGAAGTGAGAGTGAGGGACTTCATTTCTGCCTGACTATTGAAGAGAAAGGAGCTGCAGAACTGAACTGTTCAACCCCCGCGCTAAAGATGGCTGAATTGAATGTTACCCCATTTCAGTTTCCAGGAGGCTTCCTGGTTGTGGAGGTTGACGGCCGAGAGTATCTCCGGTGCCTGTGCGTACACTGCAGGACACCCGCCCGGCCCCGAGCACGACGGCACGATGCCCTCAATGTGGCAGGTTCTATCTATGGCCTGTCGAGCCATGGCCTATGCTAAAGACACCGCGAAGTGCCTCTCCGGGAACCCTAACGGAGGTGGCAGAGGTGGAGGAGAAGGCTGTCCTGGTTTCCTGTATCACCACTGAGGTGGGAACCGAGGCCCAGCCAATCAGAGATGTACCCAAGAGGAGCGCGACTGCAGTGGAGGTACCAGAGCGGATTCGTTTCGTACCACTACCCACTGGCGGTGCGGCAAGCGATCCAGGTGACTCCCAAGCGGAGGAACCGGAAAAGGCGTCTTCGGAGGAAGCAGATGGCCTATCATCGGTGGTGATGCGCCTACCGGCGAACCACCCCAGCTGTAACAAAGATGGCGGTCCATTTACCGGAGAGAGGGAGCAGACGAGTCCGGACACCCCCCGATGGCGAGCGCTGGTGCGGCCTGAGCCGCATAGAAGTCCCCCGACGGTGGCGACTCCCAGTGCGGCGGAGATGGGATCCGAGACGGCTCCGGAGCAACCAACGATCACCCGCCGGCAGCGGAGCGGTAAGGAGACACCTCCACCCCCTTACTCCCGCCAGGCGAAGACGGCACCTGCAGAGGGCGAGAGAGATAGGCTTGCAGCCTACCTGCCCGTCCGCGGTCTGGATGGTCTACCACGCCCCTTCCGGTCCTCGACACACTTCCGGTGCGAGAACACGGAGCGGATGGAGAGTCTGCGGCCACCAGCGATGACGTCACTTCCGGGTCCGACTGGCACAGATGCCCGGAAGTTTTGTTTTCAAAGAGAGGAGCGGCCATGGCAGCCGCACTTGCGACACTGAAGGCTCAAATCGCTACTAGAGGAGCACGAGGCACGCGGACCGGGCAAGTCGTAAGATGCCCACTGGTCGTGGCATTGCCCGACTCATAGACACTGTACCGGACATTGCTGATGCCCCAGTCACTGCCCCTAGCGCCATTGCCCGGGCCCCTGCCCCGTCACGAGTCATGTCACCGGGTCCTAGCGGGGATAAGCGAAGCAAGAATCCCAAGTATTCTACGGATTGGAGGGATTGGGAACTCAGTGATGAAGGGTCTGATGGGGAGATACCGTATGCTAATGTTATTCATGTGCCTAACCCTGTTCCGTTTTCTCCTGCACCTAGAGGTAGGGCCCGAGGGTCCCATACTACTGCAGAAGCGGGTTCCGGAAGTACGGTAGTGCATAAGATAAACCCCACGATTTACACCAATGTGATAAGAGGTAGACGCAAAGGCTCGCACTCTACTGAGGCGGTGACGTCAGGTGTGTCTTCACAAGCAGAGTCAGACACCGATATGATGGTGGTATCAGGGTATGAGCGCCAAGACAAGTGGTGGGCACCTCTGTTTACAGGGTACCATGCAGGTATGGACCATACTCGGTTCTGACTCATTAAAAACCATATAGTTGACCATTGGTGGGCTGTAGGCACCTTTTCTCCCCAGGAGGTTCCTGATGAACTGGATAACCGGTATAGGGAGATTGAGCAAAAGCTAATCATTCCCAAGGGTCCTGCTGTACTGTATGATGATGTAGCCCCAGAGGAGCCTCAGTCATGGGTACTGCCAGGCAGGACAGGAGACTGAAAGCTGACCAAGCTCAGCCGAGCAGACAGGGCCATAGTGGCCAGGTATGGGCAATCCCATGGCTATGAGTTCCCCTATGTACCTGTAAGGAATCTGGTGTCTCAGCGCCGTCAGCGCGACCAGTGCTCACCCCCCGTCGGTACTCAGGCGTCCAAGCGCCTGCAGCGCAATTCCCACATACCTCCGTTGTCTGCCACTGACACTCAGGCTCCTCGCCATCACATGATTGCACCAACCGAAGAGGTGCCTGTTGAACCGCAGCCTCTGCGTGTGTCTCCGGCTCCGCGCTCTGTGCGCACACGTGTGTCTGTCACTGACCCCATGCACATACGCGCGTCAATCACCGAATCCACGCACACATGCACGCCAGCCCCAGACGTTATGCGCATGCATTCCCAGCTTACAGAGCACACGCCTAACAGAGCACTTTTAACCACTGCTCCTGCAGTGAGGCGTCGCCCCCAAGCTTCACACAGTTCCATGCAAATCAATGACTACACTCAGCTGGGCTGTAACACCTCCCTCCTATCAGGGAGGACTCCTTGCAGTCCTCCAGGCCTGCCCCCTCTTCCCATTGGCCTGCCCAGCCTTATTATGCCTGTGCTTCCCATCACTCGTCGCTCGACATGGTTCTGTATGGAAGCATTTGAATACTCTCTCAATGACTCCTCAGGTATTGACGCGGATTGGACGACTACCCCCTCTGGCTCTCGACTTCGGCTCTACTTGGACTTTGTGATTTCTGGCATCCCTGACACACGGCTTATACCTTCGATCATCCGCAACTCTCCTATCCCTGATCTTGGCAATGGCAAATACTACTCCTCCTCTACTACCGGTCCCGGCAAGTATTTCTTCCTTACTATACCTGGCCGGGCAACCCTAACACCACACTCCAGACGCGCTCCCTTTGCTGCGGGTGCGTGTATCCCTACGTCCCACCTCAGCACAGGGGACGGATCTGGTCTGCAGGCAGCACCGGCGTAACAGTACCTTATGCTAGAAATAGAGGAGCAGAGATACCTGGCTCCAGGAGGCTATTATGGAATACCTTCGGACTAAGTTCGGTAGGGCGGCCTATCATAATGAAGACAAAGTATGCGATGTCATACGGGCATGGAGTATGGGAAGGAGTATTTACATGAATAGCGTGGTGTATAGGCCGGAGTATGGATCAGTACAGCCCTATTATGTAAAAGTTACAGATCACAATGGGTGGGAAGTTAGAAAGCCTGACCCACGCCATTACTACTAGTTAGGTTCTCCATGTTGGGAGGTACCGAATCTTTGATTCGCCATCCGGGTGGGACGGTCTGATGTTATGGGCACTAATAAATTGTGTTTGTATTTCCAGATTGTCCACCTGCAGGATGGTACGTAATTAGGTCCAAGTGGGGACCATTGGATTCAACCTGAGGGAGAGTGTAGCCCTGGTAAGAAATAGGGCTATATGTCTATCCTCCTACTGGTATAAGTCCTGCTAAGGGCAGGCTGCCAGTAGTTAACATGGGTTTCCCCCACATAAAGCCCTGCTCTGAGTGGTGGAGTGTGGAAGGCATAGACACAAGGGAGGGGTCTGCTGACATCATGAAGGGGAGGGCTGTCTCAATTTAGAGTTGCCTGTTCCTGTCAGTGACAAGGAGTTCTGTCCTGAGCAGTAAGACAGTGTGTGAGCTAGCTAGGTTCCTGAGGAGTAGGGCCTAGTTAGCTATAGGTGGACCAGTGCCTCTCACCCTGCCTAGGGGGTGAGGGAAGAGCTAGCCCCACCCTGAGCGCCCGCGGCTTGGGGTGGTGGCAGGGACACAGCGAGTACCCAGAGACCATCCTGAGGGTGTGCAGTCTGGTGGGAGAGAAGACCTTGTACCTGATTGACAGCGTGTTGCTGAGGTTGCTGCTACTCTGTGTGCTGTGATAATAAAGAGAGCTGCTGCTGCTACTTTGATAAAGACTGACTGAGACTGGAATCTCTCATCCCTGTGTGGGAAGTTCTCTGTAAGGGTTCCACCCCATATCCCTGGGGCTTCACAGAGATGGAGGCGTTGCACCACTGAGAAAGGATGAAGGTATGAACCCCAGTAACCTGTTCCTGTCCTCCCCCACACCATCGCGGGAGACTCAGGCCCTCCTGTTGCCAGCAGGTATGCACCACACCAAGACACGTAGCCAGACCTTAGTACACCCTAGGGGGTCCGATCTGCGACCGGAGGGGGGGGGTCTGAGGGCTACATATATATGTAGCCAGGTCCCCAAAGAGTCCTCCCGGTGGCGTCAGAGGTACGGCGCCGCCATCTTTGTTATGTCCGCACGGGCGCGGAGGCTCTCGCATGCACAGACGCGGCGGCCAATATAGTGAGCGTGAAGGGGCAGAGATGGCGCTCCGTAGTGGAGGGACTCCCCAAGGTCGCGCAGGCACAGAAGAGAGCAGCGGTGGCCATTACAAGTGTGCAGGAGCTTTTGGAAGTTGCGCAGGCACAGTTCGCACACGCGGTCCCAATGCTAAAGAGGTCCTGAGTGGACTACAATTCCCAGCAGCCTCTGGGGACTGCCCTTTCACCCACATCACGTGCAGCCAGCCAGCAAATAGTGTTTGCAGCTTCTCCTGTGGGAGAAGGATACAATGTTGCAGAGACCACGCTAGTCAGTAGGGGCTGGGAGCAGGAAGGGGGAGGAAGTGTGTAAGGAGCAAGTGGCTCTTACACGAGGCCAGGTTACCCCCCAGGCCCCAGGTAGGTCCCACTCCCCACTAGGTTAGTGGGTAAGTCATAGGGAAGGCCCCTTAGGTAGGGACCCTGCCCTTAGGTGAGTGTAAGTCTTGTCAGTGACACAGCTGCAGTGCTGTGTGCTCTGACAAGAAGAGACAGTGTTGTGTGCAGTGCAGCTAGAGTAGTTGCTTTGGCTGTGTCAGGGAAAGGCCCGGGGTTGCCACCTCTCCGGGTTTCACCCGGAGACTCCGGGTTTGGCATCCCCTTCTCCGGGCTCCGGGTTTGTCCCTGAAATCTCCGGGTGGGCGGGTTGTTGCAGACAGGGCAGCACAGTAAGTGAGTTTGCATTGCTACATCACTCACAGATCCTCTGCATTTCTCACGGGACTATCTGTGTGCACTTCACTGCCTACTACATCCGGCTCACAGCCCTATGCTCTACTGCGCATGCTCACACGTAGGGGATCATGGGAGTTGTAGTTTTTTATTAGACAAGATCGATTGACACATAAGCAACACAGTAACATTCTTAGAAACCCTGCTAGAGAACACACACCACCCCCATGTATCTTATCTGCTCTCTCCCTTCTCCCCCCTCTCCCTCCCCCCCCTCTCCCTTCTCCCCCCCTCTCCCCCTCCTCTCCCTTCTCCCCCCCCTCTCCCTTCTCCCCCCCTCTCCCTTCTCCCCCCCCTCTCCCTTCTCCCCCCCTCTCCCTTCCCCCCCCTCTCCCTTCTCCCCTCTCTCTTCTCCCCTCTCTCTTCTCCTCCCCCTCTTTCTCTTCTCCTCCCCCCCTCTCCTCCTCTCTCTCTCTTCATCCCCCCTCTCTCTTCTCCTCCCCCCCTCTCTCTTCTCCTCCCCCCTCTCTCTTCTTCCCCTCTCTCTCTTCTCCCCCCTCTCTCTCTTCTTCTCCCCCTCTCTCTCTTCTCCTCACCCTCTCTCTCTTCTCCCCCCCTCTCTCTCTTCTCCTCCCCCTCTCTCTTCTCCTCCCCCCTCTCTCTCTCTTCTCCTCCCCCCTCTCTCTCTCTTCTCCTCCCCCTCTCTCTTCTCCTCCCCCCTCTCTCTCTTCTCCTCCCCCCTCTCTCTCTCTTCTCCTCCCCCTCTCTCTCTCGCTTCTCCTCCCCCTCTCTATCTCTCTTCTCCTCCCCCCTCTCTCTCTCTCTTCTCCTCCCCCCTCTCTCTTCTCCTCCCCCCTCTCTCTCTTCTCCTCCCCCTCTCTCTCTTCTCCTCCCGCTCTCTCTCTCTTCTCCTCCCCCCTCTCTCTCTCTCTTCTCCTCCCTCTCTCTCTCTCTCTTCTCCTCTCCCCTCTCTCTCTCTTCTCCTCCCCCCTCTCTCTCTCTCTTCTCCCCCTCTCTCTCTTTACAGTAAAGCTGCTTCAGTTCCTCCCTTTTGATAGCAATGAGGTAACCTTGTCTTTGTTAAATTAACTCAAGTAAAGTTAACTGAGGTAAACATTGTAATAAATTAATATTGATCAGTGACGACTCTATTTGCAACAATTGTCATCAGCGTTAGTTATAAATAATAGAAATGATGTAAGGTATAATTCCATATACCATTAACGCAGCAATAGTGCCAGCAATAGCAGTCTCCCGCCATCTCCCCCTGCAACTACTCTCAATATGGCTGCGCGGCGTCAAAAGCGCTGCGTTGCCATGCCAACGGGAACGTCACGTGACGTAACAGCATCACGTGATGCTCGTTGCCATGACAATGAGACGCCACATGATGTCACGACGTCATGCGGTGCCACGTTGTCATGGTGACTTGACGCCGCGTGACGTTACATAGCATCCCGTTGTCATGGCAACACAGTGTCATTTAAAAAAAAAAATCTCCGGGTTGACCGTCAGTCGAAGGTGGCAACCCTGGAAAGGCCCCTCATAGGAAGAAGGGGGGGGGGTTGCTTTCTAAGTTACACAGTGTGTGTAATATCCCCTGTGCCAGTTGCACGTGGTGAGCTGCCAGAGTCTGGGATTAGACAGAATCTACAGTAAGAGATCTTCTGCATGCAGGGGCTAGGGTAGAGGTATATCCCCAGGGCCCAGTTAGTCCCCTGAGACACTGTAGAGGAATACTGTGTTATAGGGACTGCCATAAGACAGGGACTCCTTCACCATACTCAGAGAGGAAGAGACATGCTGCATGACAGTGCCTGTCAGTACAGCGTGTAGCAGAGACTGTGGTAAAGGATCGTTCCGGCTGGGGATCCCTCCCCTGTGGAGTCAGCGTGTGCATCCATTCCTGCAGAGAGCAGCGCAGCACGGCGTGGGATCACTGTGCGGTGTTGCTGAGTTCCAAGGATTTTCCTGATCAGGTAGGTAGTATATATTAAGTGCACCACCGGGCCCCAACACAGGGAAGCGCTATCCCTCACACTCACACTCTCTTTATTGTTGTGGACACTCCAGGGATAAGTACCCAAGCATAGTATTATCAAAGGGACCGAGGGTGATGTAATGATGGACATGTGGGTGAGGGGATGGTATGCATTCAGGGTGATGCAATGTTATCCATGTAATGATGTATTGATGTTATGCAAAGAGAGTTTCATTGAAGTTATCGTTCATAATCGTAATCGTAATATCGTAAATAATGTTTATTCTCGTGTGTATTTACTGTATGGTTGTTCTGGTGAGGGCACACTCCCACCACGTTGGGATCCCTCATCAGTGGAGGCGCTGCACCAAGTGTAGGTATATACCCCAGGTTCCCTGTGGCGGAAGCTCAGCCCTCCTGGTTGCCAAACAGGTACAGCACCACACTGATAAGTAGTCAGATACACCTACCCACCTCAATCTCACTTAGGGTGGAGGAAAGAGGGCTACATATATATATATAAAAAAACTTGTAAAGATTATTATAGGCTAAAGCAGTAAAATTCAGGGCATGATTGAAAACCCTGCTCTCCGATTGGTTAAAATTCCGGGCTTTATCCACAGTAATGCCCTGAATATCAGCAGTTTGCAAAATGCAGTTTTCAATCTGTTTATTTCCAGCCAATCAGCTTTCAGAACAGCTGAGACAGGGCAGGGGATTGGTTAGAATTAAGTAAAAGCTCTGAGACATGGCAGGGAATTGGTCACAAAGTATCAGCCACAGTTTGACTCCTCCCCCTCCCGAGCTGACTGAGATTTTCTGAGCAGATTCTGTTGAATTTGAGGAGGGAGGGGGGAGAGACTGCAAAGAAGTAAGTGTGTTGTGTATAGAGGTGCAGTGTTGTGTGTGTGTGTAGAGGTGCAGTGTTGTGTGTGTGTGTGGGTGGGTGGAGAGGTGCAGTGTGTGTGTGGGTGGGTGGAGAGGTGCAGTGTGTGTGTGGGTGGGTGGAGAGGTGCTGTGTTGTGCATAGAGCTGGGGGGGAGAGTGCAACGTTTAGTGTCTGCATTTTTGATTGTGGCTGCAGTGTGTGTGTGTTGTGCTGTTGTATGTGTAGCAGCAGTTTGTGTGAGTGTAGAGCTGATGTGTGTGTGTGTGTGTGTGTGTGTGTGTGTATATAGAACTACTGTGTGTGTGTGTGTCAGTAGCAGTGTTTATGGGTGTAGCATGTGTGTGTAGCAGCAGTTTGTGTGTGTGTGTGTAGAGCTGCTGTGTGTGTAGAGCTGCTGTGTAGTGAGTGTAGAGGTGCTGTGTAGTGAGTGTAGAGGTGCTGTGTAGTGAGTGTAGAGGAGTTGCTGTGTTGTGTCTAGAGCTCCAGTGTGTGTGTATGTGTGTAGAGGCACTGTGTTGTGTGTGGTGTGCTGTTTTGTGTGTGTGTGAGCTGCTGTGTGTGAGCTGCTGTGTGTGTGTGTGTGTACACAGAGGAGGCGGCAGTGTGTGGATATAGATATCTGCAGTGTTAGGCCTTGGCCATGTTTGGCGCTTGCTGGCGGAAGCGTGCTGACGCGCGCTCCCGCTCAGCACTGAGCCCCTATAGCCATAATTAGAGCGGCTTTAGTAGGGGCTCACCTGCACTTCCGCGCGCTTGCGGAAGTGCAGGTCTTAGGGGAATTTAAAATTCCCCCCGCTTGCCGGCGAGACAGGCCGGTCACGTGAGCGGTTCGCCCAATGAGGGCGAACCAGCTCCGTGACGTCACTGGCCCGCTCCCAAGACGGCCCGCTGAGAGCGCTTGCGGTAAGCAACCGCAAGGCCAGGGAAAGCACCCGCTGTCCCTGAGCCTCAGCGCGCCTCAGCACACCAGCGGTAAGCGTGTCCGAGGCCTAAGAGTATATAGACGTGGTTTCATGTATTTACCATTTTATTTTAATAAAAAAATCTATTTAACTATACAAGTGTCTATTATTTATGAAAAAAAGCCTACATTTAGCCTATAATAGTAATAATCCCCTCAGAACAGGACATTACTGGCTGGGTTAAAGTCCCTCGGCTTCGCCTCGGGCCTTCAACTCTTTCAGCCAGGGCATTATTGGCCAGTAATGCCCAGTTCTTCAGGGATTATTACTTAAATAAGAAGCATACAAATATCTATAACCACTCCTCTCGATGAAAAAAAACAAACAATTAAAATGTCATCCTATGACCAGATCAATTTCACAATGCACATAGACCACCCTGTAAAACACACGGGACAAACTTCCCTGCAAAGTTAGAATCTCTCTGTTGCACATATTGATTACCCATAGGGGATGAATATCAAAAGTCCCCCGGCTGCAAAAGTGGGGCAAAAAAAACTGCACCAAATTTATCAATGCAAAAATCCCATCGTTTCCAGCGGGATTTTTCTTTCTTTGATAACTTTGCACCAGTTTTGCAGCAGGAGACATTGATTCCATTAAAACGATGTTTTCTGGCAGAAATCTCTTAACTTTCTATGATTTAGCAGCTGCTGCTGTGCATTTCATTGAGCAGCTCTGTTGAATGGCCTGAGCTCACGGGTCTCCTCCCCCAGACACACGAGTCTGCTGTCTGATCAGAGAAGAGGCGGAACAAGCTGGGGGAGGAGGGCTCTGAACTCGGAAGTGAAAGAGAGGACGATTCACCATCAAGATACAGGGAGCAAGGAGAGAGAAGGGGTATAAACAAGCGTGAAAAGGGGGGACATTTGGAGGGAGAGAGGGGATATTTGGAAGGAGGAGAGAGGGGATATTTGGAAGGAGGAGAGAGGGAGGGGGGATATTTGGAAGGAGGAGAGAGGGAGGGGGGATATTTGGAGGGAGGAGAGAGAGAGAGGGGGGGATATTTGGAGGGAGGAGAGAGAGAGGGGGATATTTGGAGGGAGGAGAGAGAGAGGGGGGATATTTGGAGGGAGGAGAGAGAGAGAGGGGGATATTTGGAGGGAGGAGAGAGAGAAGGGGGATATTTTATACAGAGAAGATATAAGGTGGTGTGAGGGAAGCTAATGAGTGAGTCCAGACAGGATGGCAGAGAAGTTTGATAACTTGGAGGAGCACCTGGAGAAGTTTGTGGAGAACATACGTCAGCTTGGGATCATAGTCAGCGACTTCCAGCCCAGCAGCCAGGCGGGACTCAACCAGAAGCTGTGAGTTTGCCCAACAACCACTGCAGCATATTACACTCTTAACACTGTGCCTGCAGCATATTAACTCTTAACACTGTGCCTGCAGCATATTACACTCTTAACACTGTGCACTCATTGTTGGCACAGTGGGGGCTTCAATACGAATCCATCTGGCAATGAAGCTGTTGACACCGTCCCCCCCCCCCCCACGTTTGTGGCAGAAGGTACCGTCCCCCCCATCCCCACGTTTGTGGCAGAAGGGTACCGTCCCCCCCATCCCCACGTTTGTGGCAGAAGGGTTCCGTCCCCCCCCATCCCCACGTTTGTGGCAGAAGGGTGCCGTCCCCCCCCATCCCCACGTTTGTGGCAGAAGGGTACCTTCCCCCCCATCCCCACGTTTGTGGCAGAAGGGTTCCGTCCCCCCCATCCCCACGTTTGTGCAGAAGGGTTCCGTCCCCCCCATCCCCACGTTTGTGGCAGAAGGGTACCGTCCCCCCCCATCCCCACGTTTGTGCAGAAGGGTACCGTCCCCCCCATCCCCACGTTTGTGGCAGAAGGGTACCGTCCCCCCCCAATCCCCACGTTTGTGGCAGAAGGGTACCGTCCCCCCCATCCCCACGTTTGTGGCAGAAGGGTACCGTCCCCCCCCCCCCATCCCCACGTTTGTGGCAGAAGGGTTCCGTCCCCCCCCATCCCCACGTTTGTGGCAGAAGGGTACCGTCCCCTCCCATCCCCACGTTTGTGGCAGAAGGGTACCGTCCCCCCCATCCCCACGTTTGTGCAGAAGGGTACCGTCCCCCCCATCCCCACGTTTGTGGCAGAAGGGTACCGTCCCCCCCCCATCCCCACGTTTGTGGCAGAAGGGTACCGTCCCCCCCCATCCCCACGTTTGTGGCAGAAGGGTACCGTCCCCCCCATCCCCACGTTTGTGGCAGAAGGGTACCGTCCCCCCCCATCCCCACGTTTGTGGCAGAAGGGTACCGTCCCCCCCCATCCCAACGTTTGTGGCAGAAGGGTACCGTCCCCCCCCCATCCCCACGTTTGTGGCAGAAGGGTACCGTCCCCCCCCCCATCCCCACGTTTGTGTCAGAAGGGTACCGTCCCCCCCATCCCCACGTTTGTGGCAGAAGGGTACCGTCCCCCCCCATCCCACGTTTGTGGCAGAAGGGTACCGTCCCCCCCCCATCCCCACGTTTGTGGCAGAAGGGTACCGTCCCCCCCCATCCCCACGTTTGCGGCAGAAGGGTACCGTCCCCCCCCATCCCCACGTTTGCGGCAGAAGGGTACCGTCCCCCCCCCATCCCCACGTTTGCGGCAGAAGGGTACCGTCCCCCCCCATCCCCACGTTTGTGCAGAAGGGTGCCGTCCCCCCCATCCCCACGTTTGTGGCAGAAGGGTACCTTCCCCCCCATCCCCACGTTTGTGGCAGAAGGGTTCCGTCTCCCCCATCCCCACGTTTGTGGCAGAAGGGTTCCGTCCCCCCATCCCCACGTTTGTGGCAGAAGGGTACCGTCCCCCCCCATCCCCACGTTTGTGGCAGAAGGGTACCGTCCCCCCCCATCCCCACGTTTGTGGCAGAAGGGTACCGTCCCCCCCATCCCCACGTTTGTGGCAGAAGGGTACCGTCCCCCCCCCCCCATCCCCACGTTTGTGGCAGAAGGGTTCCGTCCCCCCCCATCCCCACGTTTGTGGCAGAAGGGTACCGTCCCCCCCCCATCCCCACGTTTGTGGCAGAAGGGTACCGCCCCCCCCCATCCCCACGTTTGTGGCAGAAGGGTACCGTCCCCCCCCATCCCCACGTTTGTGGCAGAAGGGTGCCGTCCCCCCCCCATCCCCACGTTTGTGGCAGAAGGGTACCGTCCCCCCCCCATCCCCACGTTTGTGGCAGAAGGGTACCGTCCCCCCCCATCCCCACGTTTGTGGCAGAAGGGTACCGTCCCCCCCCCCGACCCCCATCCCCACGTTTGTGGCAGAAGGGTACCGTCCCCCCCCCATCCCCACGTTTGTGGCAGAAGGGTTCCGTCCCCCCCCATCCCACGTTTGTGGCAGAAGGGTACCGTCCCCCCCCATCCCCACGTTTGTGGCAGAAGGGTACCGTCCCCCCCCTCCCCACGTTTGTGGCAGAAGGGTACCGTCCCCCCCCATCCCCACGTTTGTGGCAGAAGGGTACCGTCCCCCCCCCATCCCCACGTTTGTGGCAGAAGGGTACCGTCCCCCCCATCCCCACGTTTGTGGCAGAAGGGTACCGTCCCCCCCCATCCCACGTTTGTGGCAGAAGGGTACCGTCCCCCCCCCCATCCCCACGTTTGTGGCAGAAGGGTACCGTCCCCCCCCATCCCCACGTTTGTGGCAGAAGGGTACCGTCCCCCCCATCCCCACGTTTGTGTGCAGAAGGGTACCGTCCCCCCCCATCCCCACGTTTGTGGCAGAAGGCTACCGGTCCCCCCCCATCCCCACGTTTGTGGCAGAAGGGTACCGTCCCCCCCCATCCCCACGTTTGTGGCAGAAGGGTACCGTCCCCCCCCCATCCCCACGTTTGTGGCAGAAGGGTACCGTCCCCCCCATCCCCACGTTTGTGGCAGAAGGGTACCGTCCCCCCCCCATCCCAACGTTTGTGGCAGAAGGGTACCCGCCCCCCCCCCATCCCCACGTTTGTGGCAGAAGGGTACCGTCCCCCCCCCATCCCCACGTTTGTGGCAGAAGGGTACCGTCCCCCCCCCCCCATCCCCACGTTTGTGGCAGAAGGGTGACCCTAATCGCTTCTCACCGTCTCTACTTCTATTCACACACACGCAGAAGCCTGTTTGAATTATTTTTCTTTAAATGCATCTGCAAAAGCTTTGCTCATTTGTGTAACCCTTTTGTTGCCATAGCGACACTTTGGGGTTTAAAACAGCAGTCTGTGGTGATCGCTAGTTTTTTTGCATTTTTTTAAATTAACTTAAGATCTCTCTCGTCTTAACAACCACTGCATTTAATATTCAAATCTTCTCGTCTTAACAACCACTGCATTTAATATTCAAATCTGATGTTCTGTTCAGGAAATATAAGCATTTGAAATAGTGCTGGGGAGATTAAAATGGAGCTTTCCCCATGCCCAGTGCAGTATAAAAGTTGCCATGTAATCTCAAAAGCCAGAGATGAAGAAAATCACAGATTTCTTTTATTTTTTAAAAGAGTAGGATATGCTCAGGGGGCAAGATAATAACATTGAGTTAATATCATGTGTAGGCTTTGGAGGGGGTTGTAGGGGAAGGATTCCTGCTTTGAAAAGGTGCATCTTTCCTGCAGTCAGACACAGCAACCAACTGTACTTTGTATGGCTTTTGGACCACTGATAATGCTACACTTTTTTTTTTTTTTTCCAAAGGTTTTTATTAGGCAAATACTTATTTCACAATATACATGTTATATATGTTAATACAGCCTAATACAAATTTTCTCAATTTTTTGGTTAAAGAAACCAGAAAGAGAGAGGAAAGCTCATCGCCCCCCTGACCCTCCTGGGGTAGAGAGGGAGCGCGAGAATGGAAACAGAGAGTCAGAATATGGAAAGGAGAGGGGGGGAAGGTGGGGAGGGGGGGGAAGAAGGGGGGAGGGGGGAATACCTGTTGCTTATCACGTCCTCAGAGTATTTCTATTGGAGTTTCTAGACTCGTTCTTTTTACTTTGTGTTTTTGAGTTAGGGGCGTGGGGGTGCCATATGGGTTAACCACGGGTCCCATGTTTTATTAAAGGAGTCCGTGGATCTTTTTAAGAAAGCCGATAATTTCTCCATGTTCATTACCTCTTGTATCCTATTTTTTATCGTTTGTCTGAGGGGGGAGACACTTTCTTCCAGGCGGCTGCCACTGCACATCTAGCCGCTGTTAAGATGAAGGAGATTAATTTACCTGTTGGTCGGTCCACATTTTCTAAGGGCCTGGCCAACAGGTAGGTCAGCGGGTCAACAGGGATTTTGAGGCCGGTGACCTCTTCTATTAATTTTTGAGTGGTTCCCCCAGTATTTTTGAATTTCCGGACATGTCCACCAAATGTGTGCCATGTCCCCCTTTTGACCGCAACCTCTCCAGCATAGATCGGACGCCTGGGGGTAGATTTGGTTTATTCTAACTGGGGTAAGATACCAGCGGAACAGTATTTTATATATATTTTCTTTGATTGTGGTACATATGGAGGTTCTGAGGCATTCTCCCAAATTCTTTCCCAGTCCTCTCGGTCTATAACTATGCCCAATTCTGCTGCCCAATGCAGCATATAATCATGGGTGGGGGCTTCTATAGCCTTTCTAATACTGCGTAAATTTGTGTTATAAGACCTTTCTGGTGGCCTGTTTCTCGACAGAGCCGCTCAAAAACTGTGAGAGGGGGAAAATTTCAACGTTGGGGATAAGGTACGAACAAAGTGCCGAATTTGTAGATACTTAAATACGTCCAGCCTTGCTATTTCATATTTGATTTGTAGATTTTGATAGCTCAGGAATTCTCCAATGCTCAAGAGGTCAGCGATCGTTCTAATATTTTTTACTTTGAATTGGTCGAATTGTCTGGGGCTCACAACCAGGAGGGAATTTCGGGTTTTTGTGAATTGGTATGAGTTGGGATTGGGGCGAAGTGAGCTTAAATTTATATTTGCATCTCGTCCAGATCTCCCATGTATGTCTCATTGGGCCTAATTTAAGTTTACTATTCTGCATGTCTTCCCTGCTCAGGGACCAAAGGTAAGCTGGTAGTGAAGGCGTTCCGGCGTAGTATGATTCTATATCTAGCCAACAGTATTGGTTTGGGTTGGCATTCCAGACTACTACCTGTCGCAATTGTGCGGCTAGGTAGTATTTGGTGATGTCTGGGACACCAAGTCCTCCTCTACCCCTTGATGCCAGGAGAACTGTCCTAGCGGTTCTGGGTTTCTTACCCCTGCCAAATGAAGTGGAAGATTAGTTTTTGTATGTTTTTTAATTCTGAGCCAGGGATGTGGACCGGGAGCGTCTGGAAATAGTATAATAATCTGGGGAGTATGTTCATTTTAACCGAGATCATTCTCCCGATCCATGATATTTGATATCCTCCCCATTTCGCTAGGTCTTGTTTAATTTTCCGGAATAAGGTCGGGTAATTTTGTTGATATAGGGATTGGTAGTTCCTCGCTATCTTTACTCCCAGATACTTGATACTCGAGGAGCTCCAATGGTAATTAAAGTTAATTTGAGGAGTTTCACCTCTGGCTCTGGCAGGCTTAAATTTAATGCTTCCGATTTATCGTTATTGATTTTATAGCCTGATATATCTCCAAAATCTCGGAGTTCTTTTTGGAGGTTAGGTAGGGATGTTTGGGGTTGCGTCAGGGTTAAAATGACATCATCTGCGAATAGTGATATTTTGTGCTGCCTGTGTCCAATTTCTATTCCTCTGATATCTCTATTTGTTCTTATTGCCGCTGCTAGGGGTTCTATGGTTAATGCAAAGAGGAGAGGAATAGGGGGCATCCCTGTCGAGTTCCATTAGTAATCTCAAATCTCTGGTTACTGCCCCCTGGTAGTTTTACTGTTGCAGATGGATTTTGATATAATCTACGGACTCTTCTAGATATGCGTCTTTGAAGCCGAATTTGCGCATAACATGGTCCATGAATAGCCAGTCTATTCTATCAAACGCCTTCTCTGCGTCCAGGCTAAGAGTAATGCTTTGGTCCCTGTGAGATGGACATGTTCAATAATGTCAATTATCTTTCGGGGTATTGTCCGAGCCTGTCTGCCTGCTACGAATCCCACTTGGTCTTTATCTATTAATCTTGGTAAAATGGGATTCAATCTATTGGCGAGTATTTTGCTATATAGTTTGAGATCACAGTTAAGCAGGGAGATTGGACGGTAGCTTCCACATTGCATCGGGTCCCTGCCTTCTTTGTGTATTATGGCCAGGCTGGCTAGGACATTGATGAAGGGATTTGATTTCCTTCCATAAAATCGTTAAATGTTCTGAGGAGATGCGTGGATAATACTGGCAAGAATCTCTTATAGTAGACATTAGTGAAGCCATCTGGGCCGGGAGACTTAGTGATTTTAATGATTTGACCGCCTCTTCCAGTTCCTCTTTTGAAATCTCAGCGTGAGGGACTGTGTTTTCCTCTTCCGTTAGTGTGGGGAGCTGACACTTATCTAAGTATTGTGCTATTAATTCGGATGCTACTGATTCAGGACGGCCTTTTTTGGATCTTAAGTTATAAAGTTCGGTGTAAAATTTTGTGAATTCGGCTGCTATTTTATTGTCACTATGTTGTTATCTCACCAGACCTACTCTTGATCGCCGTGATTTGGGATCGTTTATGCACCCCTCTTAATTTAGTCGCTAAAAGTCTGTCTGCTTTGTTACCTTTATCATAATATTGTTGGTTGGTCCACTTGAGGGCTTTCTCAACATCCTCCAGCTGGATTTGTCTAAGTTTTGCTCTAGCTGTTGTTAATGTCTTATATATTTTTTTTGAGGGGTTAGCTTTATGAGCTTGTTCTATTATTTTGATATCATCTGTGAGCTCCTTTATTATTTTTTGGCGGGCTTTTTCCTGTGGGATGCGATGGAGATGATTTTCCCTCTAATGGTTGCCTTATGGGCTTCCCACAGGATTGCTGGTGAGGAAACGGATCCTGAGTTAAAAAAAAAGTAGTCCTCGAATAGCAGCTCTGATCTCTCTTTCTATCTCAGGATGGTTGAGTAGTGAGTCATTAGCCTCCATGAGTAATTTATTGTCTTTTCGAAGGGTGTTGTCAAGGTTATGGTAACCGGGGCATGATCAGACCATGTGATCGGTCCTATGTCGGAGTCGGTTGTAGCCGCCACTACATTTTTTGTGGCCAGAAAGTGATCTATTCGAGAGTAGGTCTGGTGAGGTGCTGAGTAGAAGGTATAGTCTCTCTGGCCCTGGTGTTGGGTTCTCCAGATGTCCACCAGTGAAAACTCGCTCAAGATTCCCCTAAACCTTTTCCCTGTGATTTGGGAGGGGGTTGTACGGGGAGGACCCATTGTGGTCGATCTGTCCTCGGTGGGGTTGAGGACCATGTTTAGGTCTCCTCCACTATCATCGGATGACAGATATCCCGGGTCTATGCCCTCGAGTACTTTCTTTAGAAATTCGGTTTGGTTCTCGTTTGGGGCATATACATTGATAAGAGCGATCGCTGAGCCCGCTAAGGAGCCATATACCACTAAAAATCTACCCTCTGGGTCCGCAGTTGTTTTGATATGATTGAATGGGGTGCCCTGCCTGATGAGGACAGCTACACCCCTTTTTTTTGCTAGTAAATGATGCGAAAAAAACACATTGGGAACACTTTTTTGAATAATTTGGGGGTCTTGTGATGTGAAGTGGGTCTCCTGTAGAAAATATGATGTCCCCCCCTGATCTTTTCATATCTTGGAGTGCTAGTCTCTTTTTCGGTTATTCTGGAGGCCCTTCACATTGAGTGATGTGAATTTAATTGTGGATTGGCTAGTCATTTGGGGTTCTTTTTTGGGTGGGTATCGTGAGGCCTCACTTTTCCCATTTGAGAGGCCTTGATTCAGTAAGTCTGAGTCTGGTTTGTATCTCTGTAGGTGTGGGATCTGCGAATTTTTTTTTGCCTGGAATGGCTATTTTAAGCTGAGGTGGGGGGGGCGTGGGGAAGGGTCGGTGGGGGGTAGGGCATAGATCAGCTGGGACAGAGTCAGCTGATAGAGATAGGTTGTAGCGAGGCCTTGAGAAGGTCTCAACAAACTTTTGCCAGCTTTAAAAACAGCCGGCATTTGGGCTATAAGAGCCCTTCTGGGGTGGTTCCGGGTCAGTCCACCGTTGGACGTCTGAGGGGTCCAAACCCTCTATAGAAATTACTTAACCCCTTTTTTTTTTACGTAAGTCTTCAGACCACAGGTGGGGGGGGGGGTGAGGGCATGAGTCAGGCAGTTTAAACATTTCACCTTTTTTGTACGTCATCTGTTATGTAACATTACATCATGGTCCCATTATGCACAATTTGGGGGGGTGGGGGGGTGGAGGGTGGGGGGGGGGGAGGAGGGTGGTGGGGGGGTAGGGGGGGGGGAGGGTGGTGGGGGGTGGGGGGGGGTGGGAGGGTGGTGAGGGGTGGGGGGGGAGGGTGGTGGGTGGGGGGGGAGGGTGGTGGGTGGGGGGGGGGGTGGGAGGGTGGTGGGTGGGGGGGGGGTGGGAGGGTGGTGGGGGGAGGGGGTGGGGGGGGGGTGGGGGTCTGGAGAGGACAGGGGAGAGGGGTAGGGGGGGCAGGTGTGGGGGAGGGGGAGGGGCTTGACAGAGCCACTCCGACAATATGGGGCATTTCACATTTTTGTTTGCTGTGTCTGTTGTATAACCCTATATACTAAACATACTATACACTGTCTGGAAATTAGCCTAGACACATTTAGTTTTCCTATGAGCCTCTGCTTCCTCTAGGTGCTTTTCCAAGGGAGATCATAGGTACATATCATTTATTACATATATTTTTCAACTTTGAATAACATCCGGGGGGCTGGGGGCGTGAAGGGGGGGGGGGTGGGGGGGGGGGAGGGTGGGGGTGGGGGGGGGGGAGGGTGGGGGGGGGGGGAGGGTGGGGGGTGGGGGGGGGGGGGGGGGAGGGTGGTGGGTGGGGGGGGGGGGGGGAGGGGGTGGAGGGTGAGGGGGGTGGGAGGGGGGTGGGGGGGGGGGGAGGGGGGTGGGGGGGGGGGGGGGGAGGGGGGGGGGGTGGGGGGGGGGGGGGGGAGGGGGGTGGGAGGGGGGTGGGAGGGGGGTGGGGGGGGGGGGGAGGGGGGTGGGAGGGGGGTGGGAGGGGGGTGGGGGGGGGGGGAGGGGGGGTGGGGGGGGGGGGGTGGGGGGGGGGAGGGGGTGGGAGGGGGGTGGAGGGGGGTGGGGGGGGGGAGGGGGGTGGGGGGGGGGGGTGGGGGGGGGAGGGGGGTGGGAGGGTAGTGGGGGGGGGGGGGTGGGGGGCTGGAGAGGACGGGGGAAAGGGTAGGGGGGGGCGGGTGTGGGGGGAGGGGGGAGGGGCTTGACAGAGCCACTCCGACAATATGGCATTTCACATTTTTGTTTGCTGTGTCTGTTGTATAACCCTATATAATAAACATACTATACACTGTCTGGAAATTAGCCTAGTCACATTTAGTTTTCCTATGAGCCTCTGCTTCCTCTAGGTGCTTTTCCAGGGGAGAACATAGGTACATATCATTTATTAACATATATTTTTCAAACTTTTGAATAACATCCGGGGGGTGGGGGCGTGAAGGGGGGGGGGGCAGGGAGTGGGGGGGGGGCGGCGGGGGGGGGGGAAGAGGGGGGAGAAAGGGGGGGGGGAAGGGTTGATGGAACATTTCCAGCAGTAAGACATTTCACATTTTTGTATGTTGCCACAGTAGTACCACTTTATCCAGTGAGTGTCTTATGTGCTGTTTGAAAATCAGTAAGGGCACTTTTAATTTCCTTATGTATTTTTGCTTCTTCTGAGTGCTATCCTACGGGAAGATATAGGTGTACCTCCCCCGTTTCGTGTACCTCTTAGCTTTTTATTTAATACTAGGGGGGGGAGGAGGGGGGGGGGGAGGAGGGGGGGGGGGGGAAAGCATAGGTGCATCCTCACCCCATGTATAAACTCCTTAGCTTTTTGTTTAATACTGGGGGGGGGGGGGATAGGAGGGGTGGGAAGGCTTAGGTGCACCTCGCCTTTTGCCTATGCTTCTCATCTTTTATATAATTCTGGGTTGGGGTGAGGTGGTAGGGGGAGGGGGGTAGGGGGGAGGAGGGGGGGGATGATTGAACATTTTCAAACAGTGTGGGCATTTAACTTTCTTGTATGTTGCGTCTCTCGTACCAATCTATGACATAAATATACTGAGTACTGTCTGACAATCGGCCGGGGTCCCATTTAGTTTCTTAAATATCTCTGCTTCCCCCGGGTGTTATTCCACGGGGGGCATGGGTACACCTCTTGTTTCGCATGTACTTCTCAACTTTTATTAGCACCGGGGGGGGGGGGGGGGGAAGGGGGGGGGGAGAGGGGGGGATGTGTATGGGGGGGGGGGGGCAGCGACCCACTTCCAACAGGACAGGTGTTTCCAGTTTTATATATACTCTCTATGATCCTCTGGGAGTCGTTCCAGGAGTGAGGGAAGTATGATGGGGGCCATAGGGGTATTTTATTTATTGTTTACACTTCTTTATTTTTATGTATGGGGGGGGGGGGGGGGAGGCGGGGAGGCTATGTGCTTAGGTTATGGTTGAAATGGGGAGAGGGGAGGGGGGGGGGGTGGGCCGCGGGGGTGTCCTTCCATAGCATAACATTTTATTACTTTACTCACGGCCTTCAGGGCGCTAAACCTCAGTCTGTGTTTTTGCGTCCCTTAAGTCAGCTCGGGTGATTCAGCTCCCCTGGGCCACAGTTGTTCTTCATCGCCCGAGCCGGTGTGTTCCTCTTCGGTCCGGGCCCCCCCGCCGACGAGCCATACCCCCCCCCCCCCCCTGCACCCCAAGCAAAAGAAAAGACCATCTCGAAAAATCGGGGCAGCTGGCCTGAGAGAGGGGGGGGGGGGGGGCACACAACCCCGCGGGGCTACCAGAGAGACTGGAGGCCGGGGCTCATCAGAACAAGGCCGAGGACCCGGCTCTTCTAGCGTATTGGGATTGGGGAGGTTACGCTCCTGCTCCATCCGATCGGGCCGGGTGTGCACCAGGGTTTCAAAGCAGCCGGCGGGATCAGCTCCGGTGCCCTCGCGGGAGTAGATGACACGTGGCTCAGTGTGGGGAGCGGTGTCCAGCGTCGTCTCGATCGGGAAGTCGGCAGCTCCTCTCCAGGTACTGCTCCGTTTCGATGGGGTGTCTTTCAATGTGGTCGTGGGCCGCCCCCCCTCCTCGGGATCACCTAGGGAAGGGGGGGGGGGTGTTGTTTGAGTGCGGTGGCGGCTATTACTGCTTGTCCCTGGAGTGCTGGGCCGCGATCCTCTCTGATATCCGAGGCGGGTCTCCTGCTGCTTCACTAGATGACGGGTTGTCTGGTAGCCATCCTTGTGGAGGAGTTAGGCCCAAGGCCTTTGCAAATGGGGCCATGTCCGCGGGGTACTTCAGGGACAGGAACTTTCCGTTTCTGTTCACCGATAACTTAAACGGGAAGCCCCATCTATACAGGATTCCCTTCTCACGAAGAAAGTTAGTCAGCGGTTTTAACTCCCGTCTGCGGTCTCTTGTTGCTTTTGACAAATCATTGTAGACTTGTAAGGTCTCATTTTGAAATTTTATTTCTCCCATGTCTCGGCATGCTGAGATGATTTTTTCTTTGGAGGTGTATTTATGCATTTTTATTATTATGTCCCTCCTTCGTTTTGGATCATCTGACTTGGGTCCCAGCGCACGGTGGGCTCTGTCCATTTCTAACTCCTTTTCTTCCAGCTCCCCGCAGACCAAATTGAAGAGCTCCAGGAGGTAAGGCCTGATCTGTTCCTGCGTGACCGACTCTGGAACACCCCTCACACGGATGTTCTGTCGCCGGTCACGATTTTCCTGTTCCTCCATGCCTTCCTTGAGGAGGGAGATCTCTTCCCCTAGGCGGCTGATCTCCTCTTCTGCCTCTCCCTGTCTTTGTAGGGATTCGGAAAGCCTGTTCTCCAGGGACGTGGTCTTTTCTGTCAGCCCTGATATTTCTCTTCTAATGTCGCTCACTGCAGCCCGCAATTCCGTTTGGAAGGAAGTTTTGAGTGTAGCAGCCATGCCTGCCATCAGTTCCTCCAAATATGCCCTGGTTATTTTGTGTTCTGGGCTTGTAGGGGGGTTTTCGCTTAGCTGGGTCTTTTTCCCAGATTGGGAGGTAGCACCATGCGGTCCGCCGCCATCTTGGGGATTCATATTGCCGTCCTTCCCCCGCTGAGACGGTGAAAAAAATTTAGTGACAGGGTGGTTATTCGCTTTTTTCGTTTTTGACATCCCCCTTCTGTTTATTTATCCGGAGGGACTAATTTCATCCAGAAATTTTAAGTTTGAGTAGGGGTTTTTGCGCTGTTTAACCCGCGGGTTTCAGGAGCTCCTCTAACAGCCGTCCATGTCGGGTGACGTCACCGGAAGTTCCCCCGTTGTTAGATAATGCTACACTTTTAAAGAAGAGTAATAAGGGAATCTCCATATCTATAAACACAGAATGTGGATGGGTCGTTTGGCTGTCATGTTCTTATTTAACCCGAGTGCAACATAAACCCAAAAGGTAGTATAAAGTCCCATTGTTTATATGTGCTGATAATACAAATCCTAAATACTTACATTTGTTATGTAGTCATATTTGTATGCTGGATAAAGATAATGTCACAAATTAGCAAATGGCACGGCTCTTAAATGCTTACATCACAAATGACAAAAGTCAATGTTACAAACTAAGTAGGTGACGTCCTAGGTGTTAGTTTAACATTCTCTGTTTGGGATTCCACATAGATAAACAGTGACCAAGCCGCCTAAATATTCATACACCACAAAAGGCAGCCTGAATCTTTCGACCCCTTTTTTTCTCTCCAAATATCTGTGCTGAAATTCGAGATTTGAAAAAAGATTATTTGCAACTTTTATTTCGTTTCAAAATTTAATTATGGAGCCGCTGCCTGTACATATTTTGTAGATTTAAAAATATATATATTGCACACTTAAGTGAATTCACATTTTCACATTGATTATTCCTAGACCTGCTTCACCCTGAGGACAGTTGACAGCCGCTGGTCAAGCAAGTTATACGCATGAAATATAGACAAGCTGCAAAACCTTTTATCTGAAATGTCTTGCTCTGCAGGAGCTACGGGGTTAAGTGCACATGGTGGGATACCACTTCCAGAGTGTTAATGTTATTATAAATTGATGAGATGATCTTGCTAGGGACTGACACTCCCCCACCCCCTTTTTTTTGGGGGGGGGGGGGGTTGTACTATACATTTGTGTATATATTTGTAATTTGTAATATAGGTGTGTGTGTGTGTGTGTGTGTGTGTATATAGCTATAGAGATGGATCTCTTTCAGATATATATTTTTGTTTCTAAAAATGTATGAGAAAAAGCACAAATATTTAATGTGATATTAATTTCGTAATTTTTGTCTAGGAACTTTATGGTCTCGGGATTGCAGGATGTAGACAAGTGTCGGCAGCAGCTCCATGACATCACTGTACCCTTAGAAGTGTTTGAGTAAGTATGGGTGAGGTGGGAATGCACTATACTTTTTGAAAGATTTGTGATCCTAAAAACAAAAGAGCTATATTGAGAATAGCTCACATAAAAAAAAGAAAGTTTGCCTGCGTATGTAGGTTTGCATCAAAAGATAAAAGTAGCAATTCTTTCAAAACTTTGCAGAGAGCACGGTAATTTGGAACAACCTGAATGCACGATATTTTGTACGCTATTTTCCTAGTTGCACCTATGAAAGTATGTGTATACAAACCCTGCCATTTCTGTGTGAGGGCTTCAGCTGTCGACTACAGGTAGATGCAGCTCCTCCCATGTCCAAAATTAACCAATGGTATTAACATGTTAAATCAAGGTGATTTTGATATCTTTACCGCCCCTACTTCCTCCCTCCCTAAAATCAGACATGTTTAGGTATTTTTCCTTCTATTTTAGGTTACTTTGTAAACCTAGTGAGCTGAGTCATGGGAGGGACTTGATTCCCAGTAAACGCGCCCTTTCATGGGATATAACTATGTGCTGAACAGGTGTCTGCGTTGGGAAACGAGGGGGATCTCGACTTTGAAGCTATTTTAACTACAAATACTACAAATGGTCTATTTCTGGTGGAAAATGTGGCCACTAAAAACATGGTTTTAAGATATACTTGGAAATCACTAAACCTTGTACAGTGGGTTTCCAACTTGGTCACAGGAATTCTGGACTTCTATAGGCAGTTCTTCTAGGAGCGTTTCTGCTTAGGACTAAGGCTGAGTCCCCTGTGCCGCTGACCGCGCTCATGCTTGGAGAGCGGTGACATCACCAACTCTCCGAGCATTAGCGACGGGTGTCCGTGCTATTTTGCAAGCCCGCGCGGGGGAACATTGCAGGCAAGCTGAGCGCGGTTCAGTGTCAGATTATTATTTTTTGTTTACGCAAGCGCCAAGCGTGTGTGAGCATCCGTGCGGGCGCTCCGCGTGAGCGGGGACATAAAAATTGAAATGGCTAGAAGCAACCTCGCCAAGGACCGCGCAGTCAGTGCGCTCAGCGGCACAGGGGACTCAGCTTTAGGTGAAATAAGGCCCGTAGCATGTGTCATTAGTTAAATGCAGCGGATGTTTAAAAAAAAAAAAAATCTGTTTAAACTTTAAACATTTCCACTGTGAACAAAAACTCTGGAGAGTTTCTACAATTTTTTTTAAAATGTATTTTGGTGATTACACGGTTTGTCAGTCTTCAAAGCCTGAAATCAATTATTAGCTATGCTCTCTTTTGTTTGCAAAGTAATTATGGTGCAGTCTAGAGTCAAATAAATAAGTAGCTGGTATGATTCAATCCAGTATTCTCAATGAAACACGATTCATGTTTCACAACACAAGGAAAATAATGACTATACGAGTGATTTGAATCATTCTAAGGAAGCCAATTACAATATGTTTAAAAAAAAAAATACAGTGTACAAGGTGTTAGAGCTGCGTTTATAGCAGGGGCGCGCAAACTTTTCCCCGTGCGCACCCCTGCCTGCTCTTCTCAGCGCCTCGTGCCCCCTCCCTCCCCCGCTCCATCCCGGCATCAAATGACACGGGAGGCCATGTGATGTCACGTTGCCATGGTAACGTGACCCCGCTGCGTCATTTGATGCCGGGTTACCTGGACGACTCGTTGCGGGAAGGTGTGTGTTATAGAGGCATCGTGCGGGCTGCCAGGGGGGTGACCGCGGGACCTCTTTAACTGCCGCATCCCCCAGTATAATTTCGCGCCGCTGGCTTATAGTATCCCACTTAACTCCTCTTGCTGCATTGGCCTATTGCCAGGACTCGCTGTACCACACCGGCACATTGGAATAACAAGTCACAAAAGTCAGGGACAGCTACTGTATAACAAACACACTTAATTCATGCTTAATGTCTTACAGTTACATTGATCAGGGCCGTAATCCCCAGCTTTACACCAAAGAGTGTCTGGAGAGGGCTTTGGCTAAAAATGAGCAAGTAAAAGGAAAAATTGATACCATGAAGGTAAGCTTAAATATGTTTCTATGTTTTTTGTTTTTTTTTTGTTCTTTTTAAATTCATTCAGAAGTCATGCTGCCTTTGATGTTTTATTGCTAAGATTTTGTGGGGGGAGTTCTGGCAATTGTTTTTTGTTTAGGGATCAACAAGACACTTCATAAAAGGATTAGGAATAGGACTAGAGTCGATCAATGCTTATAATTCTACCTATTATTCTATGTCAGTAAAAACTAATGGGGAATTAAGCCCCTCGCAGCTGGGTGTAGTACACACTTTCAATGAATCCGGATCTACAGTCTCCTACAAATACTCCCTACTTTCCTCACCGTAGTCATTTTTGACCTACTGGCCAAGGGTATGGACCAGGGATGGCCAACTCCAGTCCTCAAGGGCCACCAACAGGTCAGGTTTTAAGGATATCCCTGCTTCAGCACAAATGGCTTAATCAGTGGCTAAATCAGACTGAAGCACGCCTAGTCTTAAAACTGGTGCCTCTTGAGGGCTGGAGTTGCCCACCCCTGGTATAGACTGTAGATATATTTTTCAATTGTATGCTTCTTGGGTCAGGGACCTCCTTCCTGTTGTTTGTCTTGACATATATGTACTCCTTTGTCATAATAATAAATAATAATAGCATGTTCTTATATAGCGCTGCTAGTTTTACGTACATTGTCATACAATGTTATTGTCCTCCCTCCCACATTGTACTGCTCTGCCCCCCATTCCTGTACTAGTGGTATACAGGGGCATGCTATTATCCTTCTGCTTGCTTGTAAAGGATATATTACTCTGTTATTGGATGCTGCACAACTCTAGAGATGCAAGGGCCACAGGTATTGATGGAGATCGCCACGTAGGTGTCTACTAGTATTCCACTGTACAAGTTCTCTGGAGTGCAGTGAGCCTGCTGGCTTTTGCCCTGAGCCCTTTTGACTCTGCCTCTGCCCTGTGCCTCTTGGGTTCGTATCTGTATATTGAGCTGTGCTGTGCTGTACTGTGCACCTTTTTAGGCTCTGCTTTTGGTGTTGTATACTGCCAGACGCTTCTATCCCTGGCACTGTGCCTATGAATTTTGTTACCTGGCACATTGCTTTGGCGCCATACAGGTTACTGCACGTGAGTGCTTTTTATATCTTTGCATAGTCCATTGTTTTTGGATTTGGCTGCTCACGCTTCACACTTGTGTCATTACCTCTATGCAGATAGAGTAGGTTTTTTGACTGTTATGCTTTTTCTGTGCCCCTTCAGAGGATCATTATGCTGGCTTTGCTACTATGCGCAGGTTGTTGCTATTGTCACAGGGTTTGCAGTCACGCTTGTGGTATGATCACTTTTGAGGCTGTATTCCTCATGGCTGAGCTGTGACTTGTGACGGCTTTCTGCTTTGTCACCGGGTTTAGTTTTTGTCTGCCATACAAAGTGTTATTTGTGACATTGATCTGTATTTTTGCCAGTATTTTTCTGAGCCTTCTGGTTATGTTTGTCCATTTTGGATGGTTTTGTTTTTTTTCTTCTATTGTCGGGGTGGGGGGGGGGGGGGGGGGCGTCAAGGGGAGTTCTTGTACGTTGTGCTTTCATGGCTTGGCTAAAAGGTGAACTGATGCACAGAGGAGAGCATTGACTACTATTCTTGATTCGTTGAAAAGTTTCACCTAGCCCCAAACTGTGACGGACTTAATTCCCCATTCACTTGTAGGGACTGTAGGGACTAGAAGGAAATGTATCAATACTAAAATGTTCCCTTTATGGCTGAATTATTTGTTAGTTTCGATGTACATTGATTTTTCTCTGCTTAAAGTTCCAGCACCTTTTTTCCTATTTACCACTCTTTTTGTATTGTTTGTTCTTCATTTTCAGTGTACAAAATAGATAATATATAGAGATGTAGCCAGACTCGCTGTCCCGGAAGCCGTGTGTAGAAAAGCAAACTGGGGCTGCTCGTGGGTGGGGGTGGGGGTGAGGTTAGGGGGCGGTTTGCTCTTTCACATGGGACCGCCTATCAGAGATTTCCTCCTGCTGGAAGAGGCCATGGTGAGGATTCTGTGGACCCCCCCCCCCGGCCTCACAAACAGTCTGGCTTCACCTTTAGTGTATATCTCGCTAATCTGCTGTTCATACACTGTAATGATGTTAAAGTGACGCACTAAGGCTGAGTTTATAGTGGCGGCGTCGCGACGTGTGTGCGTACATCAAGCACAATTCAGTACGCGGCAGAGTTTTAAGAAGACAATAAATGTAGTCTTCTCTGGCGACTGCCGCGTGACGTCGGCGTTACGTGAGCTGGTTCAGCCGATGAGGGCAAACCAGCTTCATGATGCGTCCGTGTCACGTTCACCACACCCCTGCATCGCCTCAGATCGTCTCCCCAAGCTCCTGCTGCCAAGTGCACAGAACGCTGGGGGTGCGGGAGTGAGTGCGGTGGTGCGTGCGGCCACGCAGGTACTATATGCTCAGCCTAAGGCTACGGCCCCAGTGTACACTGCTGCACGCCTGGTGGGCCGGCGGTGAGTGCATGTGTGAAAGCCGCGGTCTGCAGTCTCTGGTTGAGCTTTCAGTGAGGATCCGAGTCTTGTGTTTTGAAATGACATTCAGGAGAGAGAAGCTTTGGGATGTTAAAATAGAGCCTATTGCAGTCTAAAGGTTACCATTGTAACGCAGGACATGTGTTTAGGGGTCAAGATAATATTATATTGGTTAATGTACTATAGGCTCCTGGTGGTTGGGGTGTGTTCTTGTAACTGCCTTAAGGTCTTCTTAAAGCAGAGACATGGAACAGTATGTTTGCAGCCTATTAATTGGTGCTACACAGCATGAATAGTTGGCCAGACAGGCAATGCTATTTTTACAGTGTTGTGTTTTAATGGGGAAATGCCTTCATAGGAGCAAAATGTTGCAGTGACCTGTTTAACCACCGTTTGAAACCTAGAAGTATGTTTAAATCAAGCAGAGACCTAGTAGAGGTTTGATTTTTCTCTGGCTGCTCCCATTTTTGTGTGTGAAATTATTGTGTTGAACAATAGTTTGCCATCTCGCCTCCTCCCTTTATCATTACTGGCTTTCTGATGATGACCGGGGATGGGCAAAAGGGTAAAGAAAATACTTAATTGACTAATACTTCCCTATTTAGATGTCCCGAAGAAATGCAATTTGTAATTGGTTTCCAGATAAAATAAACCATTTTTGTTGTAGCATGGTTAGTTTAGTATAGGGAAGCCAATTGCATTAATTTGGAGAATTGAATAAAGCACCTGGCCTGCACTACTTGACCATTGATTTCACTCGTCACAATGGTTGGCCTTTTTGTCCATACATTTACACTCTGGATCCCCACATACATTATACCAGTGTATGAACTCAAGGCAATGATGGATTTCATGAGCTAGGTCTTGGTGATTGATGATACAAGTATAAGTACAGTAGTTTAAATAATTGTATATTTACAGGGGGGGTCAGGGCGAGGGTCTGTTAAAGCAGCAAAACATCTGAAATCTTATGTATGTTTTTTTTAATCAGTTCTGTAGTATTCAATAATAGAACATACAGTACAGAACACCTACAAGCTCATATTGAACCCCCAAAATACCCACAACATATATATAAGCATATAAGTTTCAAAGAGGAGTGCTACTGAGCATGGCAATATATATATATTTAAAACCAGAGACATAACATAAAACACAGACAAAGCTCAGTGCACATCCAGAAAAACTTATATACGGTACAGTGCCTAAATATACATGTATAAATAACAAATAAATAAAATGGTATTTTGGTTTAACATTTTGGCCAAATTAACCATTAAATGGTTAAAAGCTCACTCCATGGCATCTCCCACTCAGGGGAACTTGCCTGCTTGCAGTATGATTGTGACAAATCTATTACAGAGTGCTTTTCCTGGTAATGTACAGGTTAATAAAAGCTTCAATCAGACTTAGAACTTTTGCAACTAATATTGACAGATTTACTATAAATCATTCTTCCTGGCAATGCACAGATTATTAAGAATCTATATTAGTGTTAGGGACCCTTGATATGTGGTCTGCCGTGCAGTTGGCTCAAGGGCTTACAACAATTTGGCCAAAATGTTAAACTAAAAGACCATTTTATTTATTTGTTATTTATACATGTATATTTAGGCACTGTACCGTATATAAGTTTTTCTGGATGTGCACTGAGCTTTGTCTGTGTTTTATGTTATGTCTCTGGTCTCTGGTTTTAAGTATTCAATAATAGAGATTTTTTTTAATTGATTTGAAAAAAAAAAAAAAATTCTGTAATTCAACTCAATGTAATTTGTAATTAGTTATTTTTTAATATACTGAGCATCCTTTCATTTCTATAGTGGGCTTTAGGCCACCTCCCCAGCAGTGCAAGATATTTACAACACACATTCCCAGCTAGCTCAAACTCCCACAGCCAACACATCATGAATATATATTTATGTCAACAAGAGAACTACTGAGCGTGGCAATTGTATATAACAAGAGACGGGTGCACAATGCTACATCCCATTGACAAAACATATATGGTATAAAGTTAAATACTTCAATAATAATAATAATAATAAATACTTGGTTATTTAGTTAAACCTTTTGGCCAAAGCGTCATAAGCCTGCATACCAAAGCCACGGTATAACCAAATTGATGCAGGTCCTACACTTCACTGTGAACCCTTCCTTTTACCTCTGTAAGAGGGGAAGAACCATCATAGGTCCTGTTCTTGCAGCAAATAAAAAGACCTCCCAAGTTAAAAAGGTAAAGGAGGAGGAGTGAGCACTGGGGGGAGGTGCCACCAGCCTCCAAACAACTGCTACCAGTCAGACATAGATTAACACACATTCACAGCTAGCTCAAACTCCCACACCCACCACATGATGAATATATATTTATTTCAATAAGAGAGCTACTGAGCGTGGCAGTTGTATATAACAAGAGACAGGGGTGCCCAATGCTACAACCCATTGCCAAAACATATATGGTAAAAAGATATTTACAACACTTTCTTGTTTGTGATAATTTGTTGCCAATGTTCCCAGAAGTGAGCTGCAAACTGTAACAATAGATAATGTTGCCCCAGTAATATTAGAATACATTGTAGTTGCTGAGTTACACTGACTGAAGGATTGATAGAAACGTAAAGGCGGACAATTATATTATGGCAATTATATTAGGCACAATTACGCAATCAGGATTTTTAAAGATTTATTACAGGAGCAGCAAACGATTGCCATCTTGGGTAAGAATGTAGAATTATAAATTCACATGCTTTACATATGAAATAAGAAGCAAAACAGAGGGGAATGTAGTATTGATTCTTTAATCTTGTTTCCTCCACCTAAGTGCTAATGTAAAAGATCAACTTGGGGGAGACCGAGGAATTTCTTCCAAATTCAACTTTAAGATTTAACGTTACAGGACAGTAACAGATAAAAGCCCCAATTTATGTGTATGTGTGTGTTAATATTTCGTGTGTGTGTGTGTACAGCACTGGGAAGATCTCTTAAAATGCAGGGGGGGAAATTTCTTTAAATTTTCTGAAATACAAATATGACCCAAATGTGTTTGATAATTTAAGTATTGCTATGATGCATATTTTTTGTTTTTAAGCTAGAGTTGGGGAATTGACACAAATAGAAGTTCACCTTACCCTGCAGATATTGTTCAAGATGTGAGCGCCTCTGGGACCTGGTTTCGCAGGCTGACCTGATTAGAGAATGTTCATGACGTTGTAATGTTCTTCAGGACCTGTTTTGAAGATTGTTATCGAAATCACCTTGTTAGCATTGTGATTTCATAAAGTAAATGATTTTCTTTATTGTATGCCTTGTGGGAACATGGAGGTAACAGGAGGAAAAAAATTCTATAGAAGTACAATTGTGATCTCACGCTGTTTTTATAAAGCAGTGTTCCATCTGTTGTGAGAAGCTTTTGGTTGAGCTGAATGTGTAACAAAGTAGGCTGCGTAATCAAGGATTTGCAGGATTTGCTGTTCTCGATTCCATACTATTTTATTTTTTGCTAAGATGGGTTGATCATGACAGCTTGTAATCAATTTTGACCAAGCTTTTAAACGCCTCCAGTCAATTTTTTTTTAGTTCTATAAGTTCAATATATAAATACTTCACAGTTCCTATTGCTATTACACTCTTACTAATTACTATTACTAGTTGCTTCCAGATATGAAAATGTGGTGCCTTTTTGGAGTTGTGATTTTTATTTTGTTTTCTGATCACATTTTCTAACCATTATCTCTCTTTCTTTAACATACCCTTCTACTCTGCATTGTACAGAAATTTAAAAGCATGTTAATTCAAGAACTGAGTAAAGCCTTTCCGGAAGATATGGCCAAGTACAAGGCAATAAGAGGGGAAGAGCATCCACCGTCGTAACAACACGACTTGTGCCTGTGCTGCCTGTCCAGGATTCAAGAGGACTACGAATAACTATTTATTTCTCATGTTAACCTGGAATAAAATGAATAACAACTGCAAGGTTGTGATGACACCATAGAGACTCCTCCTACCCCAAGATGTTTGGAATTTGGGTAACCGTTGCATTATGAGCATAATAGGGTGCAAAATGTTCTGTATCTGCTTTGGAATGCTGTGAAATGTTTTTGCATCCAGTTGTCAGCAACTTCACTGGCTCAGCAGTGCATGTAAGCTGTGTACTGTGCACTGTACCACACACTGCTATTTGAGAAGGAGCATGCAACAGCCGAAACAGAATGTGCTGGACAGTTCTGAAGAATAAGAGTGTACAGAAATGTTCAATAAGGCAATTAAAATGTGCAGTGTACAAAGTATTTGAAATAAAGAAAAAACATTCCGGTTATGTAGAACCACGTGACTTTTTTTCCAGAAAACCCATTTAGGCCTTCTCTGGCAAGACTATAATATATATATATATATATATATATGTATATGTATATATGTATGTATATGTTTGTGTAAGTATGAGAGCTCCATGACAATATCTTGGTATACTTTGCTTTCACTACCTGAGACGTTATGCTTTAGTCATTTTACTGTTGCAGATTAGCGCTTCATTGTTCATCAAGTTCTTGCATTAAGGTTTCTCCACCATAGAAAAAAATATTGTCTCGTAGCCACTGTGATCTGGATGAAAATGAGCACGTAAAGAAAAATGTATTTTTGGGGCTTGAGCAAGTAGAACTGCAGTTTTTAATTAGTCAGTCTCTGTTTTCATTACAGAATCAAAATGATGCAGTAAATCAGAATTTGCCTTTGTAATCATTGTTTAAGTTTGGAACATTCAATATATCTTTTGACTGTTTCTTAAATATATACTTAGAACTGTTTTGGTTGATGTGGAATTAATATTAAATATATTTTGAATATCGATAGCCTTTTGCCATTTAACAAAATATAATGCAATGTTCTGAAATATGTTGTGATAACTAACAATCATAGCACAAGAGAATATAATTTGTAATTGGATTTGATAACAATTATGTTTTAAACTGTTCATAATTGCAAGAGGTTTGTCTTATTTTCAAAAGACCGTTTGTTCGACTACTCCCCCATTAGAGAATGAACATTCAACTTTATACATATTTTTTTGTGGGAAGCACCAGAAAAATGCTGCTTCTAAATTATTTGTTGTAAATTCATCCGCTCATACATGCACATAATAAAATTACCTTGTCAGAGGTTTGCCACCTGAGCTGAGATCTAGATTATTATATATAATATAATATGTTTTGTTTTGTTAACGCGTTACTTAGTCATGGTTAGCCACTACATTTAAATGTCTTGCCATACATGTTCAGAATACCTGTTGTAGTCAATGCTGCTGTTTATGCAAAAGCCGAAAGTAAAGTCCCATAAAGACACTGCAGATCTCCTCCGATCTACCATGGCACAACAAACAAGTCTCTATAATGGCATGGTCATATTGTAATGCCAGGTACTGTTACTCAAAGTGATAGAGACACTGTTGGCAGTCAGAACAGAATGGTATTGGTGCTTTGTACTGTTGTCTGTGGGAGCAAGGAAATTCAATGTGTGATTTTTTTTCATTATCCTATATTTTCCTCAGACAGGCTTTAGAAAAATGTGAAGAATAAGCTTAATGCCACATTTTAGTCTCTGCTAACCTGTTGTGTCCTAGTGACTGCAAGTTAACTACAGTAATTGAATGTTCTGTCAACGCACTAAGGTAAGTTAGACTACAAAGGGAACCAGTATTACTAATGTCACATCTTTTAGCCCCTGTTAGAGGATCTTTCAAACCATTAAGAAAAATGTGTTCTAGTTTGTGATCACTGCAGCCAGCACTGTGGGTAAATATAAGTAGTACTGTATTTAGGGTTATCCATTTAGTGTTTCATCAAGATAAACGGCCATATTTACTAAGCTGTCTTCTGCCATAAGACCTCTTCCTATGCTGGAAGACCCCTTCAAAGTCCATTTTTCAATGGGCTACAACGTGATGACTGCTTAATAGATAGGCCTTTAGTATTGAAAAGGACTGCCATAGTTTCTACTGAATGTAATATGGGATTATTTATATGTATATGTATATTTAGTAATGGCACTTGTCACTTGGATTATAGTTCTGCTTGATAATCTTACTTGTAATGAAAATGTTCATATAGAATTAATAGGATCTTCAACATGGTTGGTTTACAGAACCCATAACCTTTGTTTTAAACCTTGTTGCCAAGCAACACCTAATCTAGCTCTATCTTTTGCTGTTCTTAACCTGATGACATTTGGAGCCCTGCTAAACAAAAATTAAAATGTATGTTTGTTTTTCAGCCATCTGAAAAGAATGTCAACATCTGTCATGATACCTTTTTCATATAGCACTTTTCTCCCAATAGGACCCAGTGCTTCACAATTACAGGATATTGCATGGTACAGTATGCAGCACACAGGATTTATTTTTTTAATTTATTTTTTTCAATTTAAATTTTATTGTAATTAAACGTAGTATACATTACATTAATATTTCTGGATTAAACAAAATAAGGGAAGAGAGCCTGGTTACTTTCTTCTGCTTGATTGGTCCAACTTTTGTTGCCTCTGCACAGTCAGTCTCCTCTATTCTGATAAAGACTTCAGATATTATCCCTCTATTTGTCAGCCTTGGAATGTACATCAGAGGAGAACACATCTACACCTATCATAGCAAAATAGTGGTCATACTCACTCCCGGGATGTCTGATTGAGCTAACTGTGATTGCCAAACTTTCTGACATTTAGAACTGGTATCATTGACCAGGCTTGTCAATTTCTCCATTTGACAGACAAACCAAATTCTGTAATTAATTTTGGGGGATGTCTTTTTGTTTCCATAGTGTAGCAATCTCGCATCTCGTTGTGGTTGCAAAATGGGCAACCAGTTTTACTTTCGGATCTGGACAAACTTGCACTGATCTATTTAGAAGGGATAATCAAGGATCATAGGTATATCGAGGCCCAATATCCACTGTAGCCAATTCTTAATTTCTCTCCAGAGCGATGCAACTCGAGGACAAGACCACAGCATATACAATAAATCTGCCTGTTCTCCGCAGTTTTTTTTTGGACACGTTGACATTTTTAAAGACACAATTCTGCCTTGTAGAGCATACAATCTGTTTTTAGTGCCTTTCATCCCAAGATTTAAGACAATAGCTAAATCCAACTATATTGAGATTAAATAAGATGTATTTCAGAAACCTCCTGGCATATTCACTGATGTACTTCTCACCATTGCTCTGCTCCTTCCCCCCGCCCCCGCCATGTCCTTTAAATAACAGAGGTGACTGATATAGTCTATAGGGGTTATTCATTAAAGTGTGATAATGCCATTCATGTGCTTTGGCATGGAAATTCCCAGTTTCTTGAATTGGAGTTTTCACGCATTCGTGCCTGATCGGCTATTTTGCGTTTTAATGATTAACTCTGTATGTGTAGCCAGTCGTTGGCAGTTAAAACCTGAGACTAGGACAGGTATTTTGTACTTGCTGTATGACTGCAATGAAACACAAAAGTTGGTTCTACAATGTTATGTATTCTGTTTTACAAAGTACTCAGCCCTTTTAATAACTGTGACAGTGGGGGTAGCCAGTCTTCATAATAAAGGTGAAACCCGGCTGGTTACACCTAAAAACTGTGGGTCCCCGGTAGCTGAGCTGCTCCATAAGCCGGGGACACTGTTGGTATTGTAACCCTTAATGTCATCCAATACACCTGGGATTTCGGGAGCAGGAGTGTAAGGGTGGTATTTGGGTGAAAATGTTTAAAACGTGTACATGGTTGGGGGGGAAAAGATAGATACCGGTTGTCCCACCATTTTACCCGCAGACCGTGTCTGGGCTGTGGGTACGCATATGCATGTTGTCCCTGTTATATTTTCCCTTTAAAATATTTTATTTCCCGCCCACCATGCTTAGTGTAACAGTTGTATTCCCGAGCTCAGGTTAGCGTAAAAAAAAGATGTACTTTTAAAATGTGGAGTCATCTCTATACAGACAGTCCTGGTAATTTGCTAAGTAGCCAGGATGTTTGCATAGAGATATGGAATCAAAGAGGAGACGGGAAGCCGAGAGGTGTTGGGCCGTTTGGTGAGTGGGGAAGGGCTGAGCACCGGGTCTGGAGACAGAATCCCCGCGGTGGGAGATTCTTTGTTCTCCCAGACTTGATGGAGCCTACCCAGCAGGAGGTATGGGGCTGGCAAGGGGAAGCCGTTGCTGATAGGCACAGTTCCCATTGACCAGTTTGAATTTTCCGCTTGCCGGCATCCTGAGCCTCCTCGATACACCCCCTCTGACGTGTACAGCAAGACGAGCCCCCAGCTCATATTGGCTTTTACGATCTGTACTCTGGTCGCCAGCCCCTTCTTTGTGTTTAACATAGGACACTGAGGTCTATGTAAGGGGACTGGCCGATCAGAGAACCAGACTATCTTGAGACTTGGTCCGGTGAGGCACTGGCGGGCTTTTCAAAAGTGCTTTTGCTTCGAATAGCAAAGCACTCAACACAGAGCTGACGGAGAAGCCTGGCCCAGCTGAGGACAAGTTCTCAGATCGCAGCCAAGTTCTAAATTTCATCCAAGACGTGGTCAGAGGGGAAAGCCAGGTTTCTTTGCTGAAAAGAGTACCGTGGTGTTCCTTGACGTGGAGCGGACAGGGGAAGCCTTCTGAAGCAGACACCCTGCACTAGTGAGGCTAGAGACTTCCCCAGAGCTACAGTTGTGTGTATTTACTGTATTTTGTGTTTCATTGTATGTCTGCTGGTCTCACTGGAATAAAGCCCATTTTATTCCACTACCTTTTCCTGCCTAGTGAATTGACCACAGAAGGTAAAAAAGTGTTAAAATTACTGGTCTCCTGTGGCATTAACACGGTTGAATCTCCTTCATTTGAGATTTTTACCGACAGCAGCAGCAAAGCAATACAAATATTAGAGCAGAATTGTACAGTGTTTGGGGTATCTGTGAAGGTGGCATAATAAATGCAAATTAGTAAGCCTGAGCAGGAAATTCCCAATTGCTAAGGGCCTTTTTACCTGTAGCACAAATGTATCTCCTTCAGAAGGTAAAAAAAATTAAAGGAAAAGAATGCATCATGTAGATTCTAGCTGTTAGACAATTTGAGAGTGCTTTAAAAAAGAGCAAGGGAAGAAAGGTAAATCTATACTGCCACCTGTAGGTAGCAAAGGAAGTAGAAAATGGTCTGTAACAGACCTAACGTTTAACAGGTATTGGACTGATGAAGGTGAGTTTTCTCCAGTTAAGAGTAGACTTAAGGGAAAAAGTACCCTGATGGACACTTGGGCCTAGATGCACAATGCTCTGTTAAGTCAGGGCTCATAATGTCTTCATATAGTATAACGTGTGTGTGTGTGCGTAAAATTATACATCCATAATACATATGGCTCTAAGATGAGAGGATGTATCGAAACAAAAATGGGAACATTTTATTAATATCTATAAAGCACACTTTACAAAATTAATAATACTAATCATAGAAAATAATACAATAAGTAAACTTTGTTATATGTTAATAATTACTTAATGACAATCTATCAAAAATCTTCTGAATCTGTTCCATAAGTGCACCCATGCAAATAACACCTAGAAACAGTATATGCAAAACAATGAAGACACAAGTGAAATAGGAAGAAATGCAGGACCAGCTGATTTTGGTATAAATATACTGTACTCAATTGAGTCCTCTCAATTAACAACATTATAGAAAACGAGAATGCAAAAACGCAGCAATCCACCAATATACAGATTCCTGTTATAAAAAAAAAAAATATGTCATTTAAATTTGGAGATCGCAAATACACCAAATATTAGTGCAAAGGATATACAGTAATACATACAAATCAACAAGATTGAAGGCTGCCTGTTCAGGTAAACGCTGACAGGTCAACGTTTTCATAAACTATGGAAATAGCGTCTCCATTTTTTAAATCCAAAAAGTTTCTTGTTGAGATAATCTGGAGAAATGCCCTCTATTATAGGTCGTGCCAAACTAACCTTAATAGTTTCCTTGAGGTAAGTAGGAATGTAGACCAGGGTAATGCAGTTGATATGCTCTACGTAGGCTTTTGATACGGTGCCCGACAAGAGATTAGTGTACAAAATAAAGGAAATTGGACAAAATATTTGCACCTGGATTTAGAACTGGTTGAAAGATAGACAACAGAGATTTGTCATAGATGGAAGCTTTTCAGGTTAGGCTGAAGTTTTGAGTGGAGTACCTCATGGGTTGGTACAGGGACCCCTGATTTTTAACTTGTTAATGACCTTGAGGTTGGCAAGGGAAAAAGTCTCCACATTTGCTGATGACTATAAATTGTGTAAAGTAGTAAAATCAGAGCAGGATGTAATTTCTCTCCAGAAGGACTTGGATAGACAGGAAATGTGGACAGGTAAATGGCAGAAGAGGTTTAATACAGATAAATGTAAGGTTATGCATTTGGGGGAAAATAATAAATAGACAACTTACAAATGAAATAGGGAAAAGTTAGGTGAATCCATGATGAAGGATTTAGGAGTGCTTGTAGACAGCAGGCTTAGCAATAGTGTCCAATGTTATGCAATAGCTGCAAAAGCAAATAAGATCTTATCTTGCAATAAATGGGAATGGGTGGAAGGGAAGTGAACATAATTATGACCCTCTATAAAGAATTAGTAAGACCACACCTTGAATATGGCACCACTTCATAAAAAAAAACCCACTGGAATTAGAAAGAGTGCAGAAAAAAGCCACCAAATTGATAAAGGGGATGAAAAATCTGATTTATGAGGAGAGGCTAGCTAAATTAGAATTGTTTACATTAGAAAAGAGGTATCTACAAGGTGATATGATAACTATATACAAATATATTCAGGGACAATAGAAGGAGCTTTCAAAGAACTATTAATTCCAAGGGCAGTACAAAGGGTCGTTCCTTAAAGTTGGAGGAAAAGAGATTCCACCAGCAACAAAACATCACATCTGTACATCTGCGTTGACCCAAAGGCGGACGCCTGATGGGGCTCCCCAAGAACTGCTCTCCTCTGCACAGAACCAACGTGCTAAGTGTTAATATTTGCTTGTACTTAGTGGAAAATCAACCCCACCCACTGGAATCCTTAATGAGCCAAGAGGACAAAGAACTTTGTATTCGCAACTGCATTCAACCTGAACCTCTTCACTGTACATCTGCGTCTCCAAAATGGCAGACAGCCTTTGAAGCAGCCGAAGGGTGTGAACAATTTGCTGCCGTTCGCTGATGTTTGGTGATGTTAAAGCTTCTCTATTTCAATCTGGAACTCACCAGCCCTTTTATCCCCTGTACCCAATTTTCCAATTCTGTCCATGAACTGTCTGTGAATTAACTGTATAATATCTGTTCTTTTAATGTAACTGTATTATTATAAAGATAAAAAAACACTGGACGGCGCTCAAACATTCCCGTAACCAGTGAAGATATCTAAGTGAAAATATAATAAGTGAAAATATTTAATAAAGTGTAAATAGTGTATACGTAATCAACGAATAACACCAAATATAATAGATAAAGGGAATATAGTGAAATATAATGAAGAGGCAAAAAATCTCACTCAACCCTTAAAAGACTGTTTCCAGAGTCTTTCCAAACGAATACTTTCCAAACAACGGGAGCGATGATGAATGCCATGTAGTACAGAAAAAATCACATAGTGCAATAATGCAGCAAAATAAAAAGTGCAAATTAAAGGGCTATAAATTTCCTACTCACAATGGAGCAGGGTTTATAGACAAAAATACAAACCGTGGCAAAGTCGTCTCTGGATGGTGTGATGCATGTAGTACCTTGAATCTTAAAAGACAAGAATAGAGCCATAGTGCAGATCAACTTAGAAAATATATCTTTAAAACATACGCCCGTTCGTCTCCGCCTACAGTGGGTTCTCTCTCCGTATCCCACGATGTGCCCCACTCTGAGAGAGAACCCACTGTCGGCGGAGATGAGCGGGCGAATCAGCGCAACCGGAAGTGACGGTCTTTTGATCAGCCTCCATTTGTGAGTGTACAGTATGTTTTAAATATATCTTTTATAGTGCAGATCAACTTAGAAAAGATATATTTAAAACATACTGTACACTCACAAATTGAGGCTGATCAAAAGGCAGGGTATAGCAAGCTATAGTAGTAGACAGTGTCGTGATCTCACCGCTACTGTATCCCACTCTTCTGATCCTCTCTGCGTCCGTCGTCACAGTCTGGCATCACTTCCGGTTGCGCTGATTCGCCTGTTCATCTCCGTCGACAGTGGGTTCTCTCTCAGAGTGGGGCACATCGTGGGATACGGAGAGAGGAGAGAACCCACTGTAGGCGGAGACGAACAGGCGTATGTTTTCAATATATATTTTCTAAATTGATCTGCACTATGGCTCTATTCTTCTGTCTTTGAGATTCAAGGAACTACATGCATCACACCATCCAGAGACGACTTTGCCACTGTTTGGATTTTTGTCTGTAAACCCTGATCCATTGTGAGTAGGAAATGTATAGCACTTTAATTTGCACTTTTTATTTTGTTGCATTATTGCACTATGTGATTTTTTTTCTTTATTACATGGCATTCATCACCTGTTGTTTGGAAAGTACATGTATTTTTATAACTCTGTGCCCAGGACATACTTGAAAATGAGAGGTAACTCTCAATGTATTACTTCCTGGTAAAAGTGTAGCCCTGGGTAGTTTTGGGGCTATAGTTCTTTCTCCTTCTGTGCAATAATCCCTGGTAAGGGCAGGTTTGCCAGGAGTAATCATGGGTTTTCCCCACACATATCTATGCTGTGCAGTACGGCAGTGAAGATAGTGTAATCAGGCACTGTGTCCAATTACAGTGACACAGGGGTGGTGCCTATTGGAGTTACTTATTGCATAGCATATCCTGAATTTAGTCAGTTCCTCTCCCCCTTGGGAGAGGATAGTCTGTCCCACCAAACTGCCAGGGCTCTGGCAGGCTTTGTGGCCCTCCCTCTGGGAGTGGTGTGGGAGACTATTCCTTTTACTCCACCAGGGAGTAAGAGAAGAGCAAGGACAGCTTCTAGGGCCCTGACTATGAGTGGTGTCCAGGGACTTCCTTTGGGTGACAACCCAGTGATGAGCGGCTAAGTGACCAGGCTGCAATGATGGGTAGTCTGCCATTGGAGGAGGAAATAAAGTATATCTTTGTTAAAGAGACCTTCTTGCCTGAGCCTTGAATCATTCAGGGAGAAGTTGCACAAAGAGGTACTCCTTGAGAGATTCCTCCCTACTACGCTGGGGATCTGGTGGAGATGGAGGCGCTCTACCATGAGTGAGTATGACTCAGCCATACCTCGAAAGCCAGTCCTGATGACATCCTCCATACCACTGTGGGAGACTCAGGGCCCCCTGTTGCCAGCAGGTTTACACCACATACATTCAAGTAACCAGGACACCATTTCCCCTATGGTACCTGACATGAGATTGGAGGTGGGGGGGAGAGGAGAAACGGTTACATTTAGAGGCGCTGCTGAGATATGTAAGATCAACAGGACAGGCTTTCAGCGAAGCAAAGCTGATAGAGAGAAGGTATGCTTTCAGGGCAAGTGCTGAGGAAGGAAGGGAGGCTAGGGGTAGTCAGGAGCCTGCACACTCGCAAAGCACACCCTAGATGCCCCTTAGATAGGTGAGATAGATCTGGAGACAAGGGCTATAGCTGTTCTAGAGTCACCTTGAGGCAGGTAGTTGTATGATACCTAAGGGGGTAGCCTGGTTAACTTGGGTCAGGAACGTCTGGTAGGGTCTGCGCTATGTGAAGCCAACAGTAGGTGACGTTCTAAGTGCTTTAGGGCAGATCCTAAGTGCTTCTAGCCAGTAACCAGACTATTAGCCACAGAGCACTTGTACTGGACTGTTATCGTGTGCAGTAGACAGCAGAAAGAGTTTTGCCTAGCCTGAGGTACATTGAAGTTACACCATACCTCGAAAGCCAGTCCTGATTACATCCCCCATACCACCGCAGGAAACTCAGGGCCCCCTGTTGCCAGCAGGTTTGCACCACATACACTCAAGTAACCACGGTGACAATCAATCAGTAGATGGGTTGAGGGTTGTTGCCCCAGGGAGGGTGGTTAGGCCTACTGGTTGAGTAGTGGGGGAGGGGGCTTAACCCCTTATTTACATAACAGTTACTAACCGCTAAAGTGATTCAGGGATTAGTGGCCAATAGTTTGTTTTTGCTGCCCACGCCATACTATGTTGCTGCCCACGGAAGATGTGGAGGAGGATGAGGATGGCCTTCATCCTGGCAGTGGTAATTTACTTTATACTGGTTGGGTAATGTTGTATTTTTAATGGGCAAATTCTCTATTATCCAGATTTGGATAATAGGAATTTTGCCAATTCCAGTGTGTATTGAGGTCGGGTGCGTGGAGAGGGTGTGGGATTGTATTGATTTTTATTGTCTTGCACTGTAATGGTTTTTTGAATCTGGAAAAGTGCTTTTAGCACTTTTACCCATTTTAGTGCGATATTGGCCTGTTATCGAAGCCTTGTGAATAGCTACACATGCACTATATATATATATATATATATATATATATATATATATATATATATATATATATAATGTGTTTTTTGGACTGGGAACTAATCATATAGGTATGGAAAAGTATGACATACATAATAGTGGGTAGCTAACTCTGGAGCCCAATGTGTATGCCTTAAAAGGAGCAAACAATGGTGTTTTCTGTTTTTTCCTCTTTTAAAAAAAATGTTTTAATACAGAAATAAAGCAGCGGTTCTCCAGACCTGGACCCCATTCATTTCAGCTCTGTGAACCCCCTGCTTCCAGAGATACTTATCTCCAAAGGGGGTACTGGTATCTCCTGCAGTTTTTTGCAGTTTAAAGCTCCCGTGTCACATAGACCAATAGGAAGCTTCATATTGGCCCCACAGGACCCAGAAGCTTTGAAAATCCACCATAAAGTGAACCCTGGAGTGGCTTCAGGCACCGACTATGGAGGATTAATGGGGTTCAGCTCTGGAGTCCCCCTGCTTCAATCCTGTATTAAAGAAAAGGAAAAAATGGCATGGATTGCCTCTTTAATGGCCAACTCGACAAAAGGTGGAGCATTATTAACCCCATGCAAGAGACTGAGAATCTCTCATTTACTATGGTTAACAAGTTTAAGTACCTCCCCAGCATAGTAGTAAGAGCTGCCAATGGGATACAGTCCAGATTTATATTGTTTGCAATGAGTTTCTCTCAAGTAACCAGTATGTCAGTGTCTGTGAAGCATTATTGACAGCTGTCAAATCAGGCAATTCCTGGCACCCATCCTTGTTATATTCAAACATCCAATCGAGGCGGCTCTTACCTCATCACCCTGCAAATACAAAGACATTGAGCACTGCCAATATATATAGTCAATCTCATGTGACCTCCTTTAGAGACGGGTTAGAAGGGTAACCATGAAAATGTAACATGTAAACAAAACAATACAGATATATACTGTAAACATAATGTCAGAGCAAACCTCATTACAACAACACATTTTCAATTGGATTGGACAATAGTTTCTCAGCATCTGGTTTAGTTCAATGCTAGAGCTGCTGCCTTGAATAGCAGATGCTGTGAGTTATCCTGTTGGGTCTTACAGCTGTACCCCCCATCATCACAAGGACCCTTAGACCTGTCAGTAATGGTCTTATTGAAATATTTTAGGAGCTGTGAGATGTGACTAATTTAAATATACTTTTTATGTCTCATTTCATATATCCTAGGTACCTCAGGTGTGTTCCTTTTTTAGCACAACTTTCCCTATGTTATTTGGAGGGAGGTTTGAGGGGATATATATACACAACTTGAGACTCTACTAAATTGAATAACTCCTCTACCTCCACAAAGCAAAAGCCCTATTTCAGGATCTAGATGGAACTCACAATCATCTATCTCGCCTTTTTTCAGCAAGTGGTAAAAAAAATTGAGTTTGGAACTTTTTGCTTATTCCGCAGAGACCAAGAATAAAAACGCTTAAAAAAAAATAAAAAAAACCTTTTCAGCACAGTTTCAATATCCGATTGGAAAGGACTCTTTCTGCACAGATTGACACAACTCTGAGCTACTTGATAAGCCTCAATGTGTTTCACAGTCTTTCAAGTTCAAAGTAGCAAGTATAGTAATCACAAGTAAAACATAATTTTCGTTATTCAAGATCTCATACAACTTTTTGCCATGGATGTGATGGTATTTCATTTAAAATCATGTGTTCTTTCTAGTTTGATACACAATGTCATAGGCCAGTAATTTTCAACCGGGATTTGGCGAGCACCCCTCGGGGGTTCTGCGGCCACCACGGGGGGGTGAGCTAGGACAACTCTCCCAGCTGCCCCAGGCCCGGAGGAGCAGCGACACCCCACACAACAGTGACCCGGTGGCTCCTGAGTTCAGAAGTGGCAGCCGCCCGGTCACTGTTATCCTTCCCCTCCCTCCTCCTGTCAGCACCAGAAGTCGCGTTCAACTTCCAGCTGAAAGGAGGAGGGAGCTTCGGATCGGCGCAGCACTGCAAGCCCCAAGGTAAGAGCACACGCTCTCTGCAGTTTCCACTGTAGGAATTGTTGCCATGCGCGCTGGCAGCGCCTTTAAAAAAATAAAATAAATTGTGTGTAGAAGAGAGAGGGGGAGAGTGTGCGTGTAGAAGAGAGAGGTAGCATAAGGATGAGAGTGTGAGACGGGGATGGAGAGTGTGAGGATGAGGGAGAGGGGGAGAGTGTGTGAAGAAGAGAAAGGGAGCGTAAGGGGGAGAGGGAGAGAGCGTAAGGGGAGAGTGGGGGGGGGGGATAAGAGAAAAGAGACGAGTTGGGACTCGAGTGACGGGGGGGGGGGGGGGGTTCCCCAGAATTTCACAATCTAATTCCAGGGTTCATTAACCATAAAAAAGGTTGATAACCACTGCTGTAGGCAGATTGAACACTTATACAGTTTCCTCAATTTGAGCATTCATGCCAGGCCAACAGATCTTTGGCTCTGCTTCTGTATTTTTAAAGGCCCATGTGCCCTTATTGAATTTGCTTTACTAAATCAGATTTCAAAGATATTGTTATTACTAGTTTTTCACCTATGAGATCAAACTGTCAATGACTTTCAGTGCTTCTCGGAAGTTCCAGAATTTGACAACTCTTGGCGCAGATGAACGCTATGTCCTTGGCCATCCAGCGAGTATGATCCTTCACAGCAGTGACCGTGGAGAGTCTCTCAGTTGCCTCTTTCAGTTCTTTTATTTTCTGATTAGCAACAGGTAAATTGGATATAACTAAATGCACTTGTGCTTCAGATGACTCTTCCATACTGCCCTCTAAGCAACTGGAATGTCTTTGCTGGTATGTATCTAACCAGCATGTCGTAATTCTGTTGGCACTTTATTATTCTTTGAAGCCTGGTTGGTGCCACAGGGTTACGTTTAGCCTAAATTGGGATTTTCTCTTGTAAAAGTTATTGTATATAGTACATTCCTTAATGCACCACCTATCCTATAATTAAATATTTTGGACTAAATGGGTAGCTGAGCAGGAATGATTCAGAATGACTTTGAAACTGATTCTAGAGTATCTTTTCATCTGTAAACATATTGATGAAAATATTCACAGTCAATTACAATAGCATACATTTCCATTTTGATCTGTGCACAGTTGATTTCTGTAGCTGCGAGTGACTTGGATGCTTAAGTGACTAACTTTCCTTTTTGCAGAATGACTTCTCCAAGGCCTCACTTAGCACTATCCACTTAAATGATAACAGGCAGTCCTCGGATATTCAACGGATTCCATTCTGGAAGTACCGTTGTTAGTGAAATCGTTGTAAAATGAGTTCCATGTTAATCAGTTGCGTTGAGCGTCATATAACAAATTCCGGCAACGAAAAACGCCCCATAGGGTTACATTGTAAAGCGTTGGATATGCCATACGTTGTAAAGTGAAACGTTGGATAGCAAGGACCACCTGTACTTCCTTTTTGTTTTGTAGTATGCCAAAAGTTCCAGCATTTGAAATAAGTTTTTTTTTTTTTGTCAAGTGCAAATGTTTGCTTCCTATTTAAAGTCTGAGTTTTTCTTTAAAAGTTCTCTAAGTGGTTACAAAATATCAGCAAGGGCTGGAATTAGTTCTGCAAGGTCATTTGCCATTCCTAATACTGTTGACTGGGTCTGGCTTGGGACCTTTTGATGATAATATGTGAACAAAATATTTGCCTTCAGTTGCTCTTATAGTTCTTATTTTTTTTTAAATGTAATCTTTTAAGCATGGCATGCAGATTGGTTTCATACTCTGTTACACTGGGACCATAAACCAGAATATCATCTACATAAACTGTAACCCCATGGAATTCTGCATTGGTTCATCAATCTTTTTCTGGAACACGTTATCGACGGAGTATAAACCAAAAGGTAGACAAGAAAAATGTACTTCCCTTGTGGATTGTTAAATGTTGTAAACATGGAGCTTTCCTGAACTATTTTTTTTTGTTGCTAATATCCTGATCTTGCATCCAGTATGCTAAAATACTTTCCCCTTGCTAGCGATACAGTCTAAAATTGGGATTTTATAGTGTTTTTGCTTGATAGCCTTTTTTAGGTCACGAGTATCTAGACAGATTCGTAACTCCCCTGAGTGTGTTTTTTTCACCACTATTGAGTGGGCTCATCAAATTTCCCAACCACACCTAGTTTTTCCATCCTAGCAATGTCTTTGGACAGTCTCTTTCTTGGATTTGATTTACTGAGCTCTATAAGGCTTTTAATGCCCTGTTAACATAATATAACAGCTGGTAATTTTAACGCAATATTCACTACAGCTGCGGCCACCTTTATCCTAATGCGGCCAGATCCGCGGCGCTCTGATAACCGTGGCCAGATGCGGTATATTTTCTTTTTTTCCAGAGCGGTTTGCGGTATGTTAGCGCTCGGATTTTTAGCGCTGTCTGCTATACTGCAATACCGTCTAAAAACACAGGTGGGCGTTCGCGAGCTGTTGTCTTAAAAATCTAATACTGTACGTAAGTCTAATGCATGTCTAATGCATTGTGTATGTGTGTGTGCGCGCGCACAGTATTTGTAAAATGGAAGTTTTATAGTATACAGTATTACAAAAATATAGCGTTGTGTCTTCGAATATAAAATTATCACATTTCTATACAGTACTGTACAGTATGTACTGTACTGTATTATTTTGTAATCAGTACTTTTACTTGTTTTCATACTCTTTTTATATTATACGTGTACCGTACAGTACTGTATGTCTCATTTGAACATTGTTGAAACGCATAGGCGTGTTACAGTATCACATTTCGGCGCATACAGCTCTCTCCCTCTCGCCCCCGCACACACGGCTAAAGTACTATTTCAACTTCTTATCTACAGTACAGTACAGTACACCTCTCCCAGCCAGATGGCTTTCTTAAAGCCAGATGGCTTTCTGGCTTCAATCATCTCGAACCTGTCATCACATACCTGCGTGTATACCGTACAGAGCCTGGTGTCACATCTCTGCGCCTGCGTGTAATCCTCTTTGGGAAGGGACCTAGTTGATGATTAATGCGCATGCGTGTATAACTTCACATTCATGTGGAAGTTCAAGTCTGAAAACAAAATATTTTTATTTGTATTTTTTTTGTTTCGTTTCCAGACGTGTGCCTGCATACAAATTCTTAGTTGGTTTTACCATGACCTTTCAACTTTTGAACTCTCCATGATCAAAGATACTGGAAAATTCAGGGGCAACACACCAATACCCTCCTCATGTAACTCTGGGTGCAGGAGCAATACGAAAAAAACGCGGATCGATACATAACTTTTTCCTTAACGCACGCTTCCACCCATGAGCATCTGGTGAAAATTTGTAAGAGTCATAATTTTCGATAAAATATTGATAAATTTGACCAAATGTGGCCATCTTCTCATCTGCTGAACTAATTGCTGACCATATTAAATAAAAGTACGTTATGTTGGGCTTTTTGAACACGGACTGCAGTGGCGTACTCATCTCTGGACCTCTCTGGACAATGGAATACAGTAGAATGCCAGATACTTTGCATTTAGTTTTTAATATGAAACGCCTAAATAGATACAATGTTGTACAACTTCTTCAGTACCAAGGTCAATTCACAACGGACCACTGTGGTATTTTTTAAATACCTGCAAGTCGACACATTACTGAAGCGCATGCGCATTACAATTCATGAATATCTGCCACCTGGCGATACGCAAAGAATTGCAACCAATTAAATCCGAACCATTCTCATTAAACAGATCAAGCGCGGGTGACGCCGGCATGATTGCAACATGAATACGGCATGAACGCAGCAAAGAGCGTGGCATTCGTAAAAAGTCACCGGAAAATATCGGAGAAGTGTTAAAATAAAAGGGGCCGCAGCTGTAAATCCAAATAACATGGTGTTAACCAGGATTTACTTCCATTATGGCAGCGGCATTATGTTCTATGATATTATGTTCATTATGATAGTCTTAACGAGATGTCAATGAGGCTAAATAATACTCATCGTTTATTCACTAAGCTTTGTTTTTCTTAACATATGTTATTTAAGTTAAACCTGGCATTTCTCCCATCCATGACCTGAAGTAGGATTTCGAGAGGAATAATAATACCGACTAGATGTTAAAAGTTCAAGAAATTCATTTTTATCTTTTGAATTTATCAACCCCCAGAAAGCTTGAGTGCCAAACTAGTCATGGGCAACCCATGTCTTGATGGGTACTAAGAGGTTCATTTATACTTAGGACTAGACATCCCCCTGTGACATACCAAAGAAACTAGTTAGGTATTGCTTGACAATGCCTTAGGCCGGGTTCGCAGTGGTCACGGCAGTGTGCGCGCCACACACCAGACATTCACTTCTAGTCAGGCAGGCCCAGTAGCTCCTTCTGGATGATGGCGCGTCCACCGGCAGGGAAGGCAAGAATTTTGTCTTCCCGTGCCGCAATGCGGTCACATGCTCGGTGGGCAGTCAATGGAAGGGCATATAGGCCCCACCATGGCCATGCCCCCATCATGGCCACACACCCCCTACACATCCCATTGCTCCCCTACAGACCACAGATCCTGGTTGTAATCTGTGCACGCGCCGCCAGGCGTGCGTTCAGCATTGTGTACTGGGGCCGTAGCCTTATTAATTTATGGCAAACAAGGGGTTACTCCCCATTTCACCCCCATGGAACCTTGCAAACCTCCCTGAGGCTCCTACCCCATTACTTACCCTTACTATACCTTACCACAACACATGTATCAACTCCCTTCTATACACCATACCAATTCAAAAATAAACATACTATGAAACTAATATGAAATACACATTTTGATAGATTATATATATATATATATATATATATATATATATATATATATATATATATATACATACAAAAAACAAACAAAAGCGCAAACTCCATAGCACGTAACTGAGTAAAAAATAAGGTACATTTATTTAAAAAATCAGCAACCCATAAGAATGTGCACTTACAGGATTTTAAACAGAACCATTCGTGGGAGAGAAGTCTCTATTGTGGTCATCTGCGGTGGTAGGGTGAGTCCCAGGTTTGCAGAGTGGATGTAAACAGCCCAGGTTCACCATGAACTCTTATCCCAAATTGGCAGCAAGATAAAAAGACATCCAATGCCTGCACGTCCTTTGCTCCCTCTCATACAATGGTTGCTAGCACTTAAAATTACCACCAGCCGGAGCGCAGGGAAGCCAGGGACTCCAAATACACCAACACGAAGGCGATGACATCACAGCTCTACGCGTTTCGTCACACTGCGGCGACTTCGTCAGGCATATGTGATTGGTCAAGGACAGTCAATTAAATCGGCTCGATCAAGTAAACCTATTTTCACATTGGTACTAAGTTTTTTTTTTCAACAAAAAAGTTTTTATTGGGACAAGGTACAGTTCACATATTGTCTGACAACCCATTATCATGCATGAGTGCCCCCGTGCCCAACATTTTGTTTTTCAGTATCAACTGTTACAAATATTGACGTACAATGGGGGAAAAGAAAAGCGAAAAGAAGAAAGATAACTGACATACGAGACATACAAGACAAACCCAGGGGAGGAGGGGGGGGGTTCGAGGAAGGCCAGGTAAGGCGTGTCTCCAAACTGTGTTCTGAGTCCACCGGTGTTGTGCTTGTTCTGTGGGAGTCGGCTTCTAGCCCTCTCGCAGTCATCGTACGTCTGCCCTATCGGTGCTCTATCTTGTCACTGTCCGTGCCGCTGCCCCGGAGGAGAGGGCATTTCTCGTTATCACAGCAGAATGTTGGTGGCATTCAACCCTGGGATGTCTGATTGGTCTAGCCAAGGGGCCCATATTTTTAGGAAATTTGTGCCGGTGTCATTGACCAAACTCGTCAATTGTTCCATCCGGCAAACGTACCAGATTCTGTTCCGAATTTTCATCATCGTGGGTAAGTCTGGTTGCTTCCACAAAGCTGCAAGTTCGCACCTCATGGCTGTTGCAAAATGTGCAATCAGTTTTTGTGCCGGTCTGCCTAGCCCCCGCCTGCGCCTGCCCAGCAGGAACAGCCAGGGGTCCAGGGGGACCGTCCGTCCGAGAATTCTCTCTAGCCAATTTTGGATTTCCTCCCATAAAGGTGCCACTTTGGTGCAACCCCACAGCATGTGCAGCAAGTCTGCTTGTTCCCCACACTGTTTGGGACACAGTGGGGGGTAACCTTTTACAAACTTTGCTAATCGTATTGGGGTGAGGTACCACCTCATGAGGACTTTATATGCATTCTCCTTCAGGGTTGTGCAGATCGAGCTTTTAGCCGCTGCCAGCACTATAGAGTCCCAGTCGTCGTCTTCTAAAGTCTCCCCTAAGTCAGCTTCCCATGCCCGTCTATAGTTCAACTTGGTGTCGTCTGTGGACCCAGGACAGACTACCGCTCTATAGATCGTAGAAGTAAGTCCCGAAGTGTCCGTACCTATCGAACACAGCTGCTCGAAATTGGTACGCCGAGGGCGTTTAGGGATTTTGTTGTAGAAGGCTCTAATCTGGAGGTATCTAAAGAATTCGGAGTTTGGTATCCCGGTTTCAGATTTAATTTGGTCGAATGATTTTAATAGTGGGCTACCTTTCAGATGTAGAAGCCTCGTGAGGCCCTTTCTTTTCCAGGCCCCCAGGTTTCCACTTGACATGCCCGGAGCGAAATCAGGGTTCCCTACAAACGGGGTCATATATGTGTGCTGGGTGGTAAGTGCACATCTGTATCTGGTGTCCCCCCAAACTGCCAACGAGCTCCTCAGTGCCGCAAGCGGTACCCCTAAGGATTTTTGTACCCGTTTTGGAAGCCAAATTAAGTCCTGTAACTCTACAGGGGAGCTGCATTCTCTTTCCAGTTCCACCCACCTCCGGAGAACCGGCGGCATGTGCCACTGTACAATTTGAGTCAGTTGTGCTGCTCGGAAGTAGGCCATCAAGCAAGGTACCCCAAGTCCTCCTCGTAGTGTTGGGCGAATTAATATACTAGCTTTGATACGTGGCTTTTTATTACCCCAGGCGAATTTCACCATAGAGGACTGCAAGCGGAGGATGTCAGCCCTGACCACCTGCACCGGGAGGGTCTGGAATAGGTACAGGATTCTGGGGAGGAGGTTCATTTTGAGGCATTGGATCCTGCCGATCCAGGAAATTGCATAGCTTGACCAGAGTCTGAGATCCTCCAGCAGGGTCCTTATTAGCCTGGGGTAATTGGCTTTATATAAGGCGCTATATTCTTTGGTGATATTTACCCCTAAGTATTTAATAGAGGAAGCTTGCCATTTAAAGTTAAAATTTAGTTTTATCAGTTTTGCTGTAGCCTTTGGCAGGTTTAAATTTAGTGCTTCTGACTTAGTTTGGTTAATTTTGAACCCCGAGATCTTATTAAATGTATCTAGCAGGCTGAAGACGTTTGGCAGGGAGGTAAGGGGCTTTGATAACATTAGAATAATGTCGTCTGCATACAGGGCCACCTTGTGTGACTGGTCTTGAATTTGGATACCTGTTATATCTGGGTTATTACGGATATGTGCCACCAGGGGCTCGATGCATAAAGCGAATAATAGTGGGGACAGGGGACAGCCCTGTCTGGTGCCACTCCGTATCGGGAATTCCTCTGAGGGGAAGCCCTGGTGCCGGATCTTCGCCCTCGGTTCATGATACAGAGCTAGAATGGCGCCCAACATTCTCCCTCCTACTCCGAACTCTCCAAGCGTCTCCGTGAGGTAGGGCCAATCAATTCGATCAAAGGCTTTTTCGGCATCTAAGCTAAGTGCCATAGACGGGCTATTCTGTTTTTGGGCCAAATCAATTAAATCTATGATCCGTCTAGTATTATCTGCCGCTTGCCTCCCGCAGATGAACCCTACTTGATCTGGGTGGACCAGCTTGGGCATCACCGTGTTTAGGCGGTTTGCCAGTAGCTTAGAATTTTTTTTAGTGTCGGAATTGATCAACGAGATCGGAAGAAGCGGATGTCTTCCTGCTCTCTCTTCCCGCCTAAACGGCTTCTGCATCCGGTAGGTGTTGGGGATCTCTCCACGCGGCCTGGCGTCGCCATCTTCTGGGTCCTGCGTTTCACGGTGATTTCCGGGTATCTTTTTTTCCGTGGCCACTGGAACAACAGGTGAGTTTAGGCTGCTTCGGTGCCTCTTATGTTGTTATTTTTGGTGCGGTCTTTCAGGAGCCTCTGGTCTTTGTTTGGAAGCCTGCTGCACATTGTATATCAGCTTTAGGGTAATTCTGGCGCCATATTGGGAGAAAACTGAGGCTCAACTGTGGCCAACTAAACTGAGTAAACTGTCTCTGTTAAGGTGCTTTTTTACTCTTTTTCTTCCATCGCCCGATCCTTATGTTTTTTAGGGCTGGGGGCTTTTTGCCACTCTGCTGGTGGTCTCTGGTCTCTCCGGTTGGTTGGTGCTGGACCGTCCTCCACTCCGAGCTTACGGAGGAATTCTGAGGCTTCCTCTGGCTCTCTCATAGAGATGGCCTTCCCATTTCGCAGGACCAGCAGTCCAAATGGGAAGGTTCATCTGTATCTTATTGCCCTGTCCCGCAGCAGTTTTGTGACTGGTTGGAGTTTCTTTCGGCGGGCCAGGGTAATGGGAGATAGGTCTTGGAACAGCTGGTGGGAGGCTCCCTCGAAGCTGCATGTCCCAGGGCCCCGGGCTGATTGGAGTGCTGCTTCCCGGGTGCTGTAAAAGTGCATCCGCGCTATTACATCTCGCGGTTGGTCGGAGGCCGCCGGCCGGCTCCGGAGGGCCCGATGACAGCGGTCCATTGCCAGCTCTGCCGCGGGCACCGCCAGCAGTATCTGGGCCTTCAGGTGATTTGCCCGCTTCTCCGCCTTCCTCGCGGCGGTGTTGGAGGCCGCCATATTGTCCTCCAGTACTCCTGTGCGTTCTCCCAGGCCCTGAACTTCTTTTTTAAGCTCCTGAATTTCGGCGGGGAAGAGCGACTTCATGCTGTTGTAGAGCCGGTCGAAGTCGCATCTTCGCACCGGGAGTTGGCCCGCCGTGTCCTCTATCTCCTCTTCACGTTCGGATTCCGATCCCGCGGCAGAGCCCGGCGCCATGTCTGCCTCGGCCCCCCGCGTTGCGGCCCAGCTCACATATTTTCGCATATCGTCGGTTGATTTCTTTTTCGTGGATTGCGGGGCCATCCTGGGTTATTCCCCGATTATTGGGTGGTGTTTTCACGGGCAAAAGTTTATTTTAAAAGCGTTATCTTTGTTGTTTCGTGCGGCGGGGGCGGGAGCTCTTAACTTAAGCTGCTACCCACCTCACCATCGCGCATGCGCCTCCATTGGTACTAAGTTTCACCACAAATCGTATAACTCTTAAATGACTATAAATATCAACATTACAATGAATAACAACAAAAAAACATCAATAATTATGTTGTTTTTTTTGTTTTTTTGTTGTTATTCATTCTAATGTTGATATTTATAGTAATTTTAGAGTTATACGATTTGTGGTGAAACTGTAACGCCTGTATGCCCGTAGACCTGGCCAGTCCCCAATACTGAGGTGGGAAGGGTTTTACCACACACCCACAGCAGTGAGGGCGTGCCCGGAGTGTGGTATGGCGTTGCCGGGCCTGTAGAAAGATGGTTAGATATACTTGCAATGCCTTGGGGTTCAGAGTAAGAATGGTGATGTTCGTAAGCCAGAGTCCAGGGATAACAGAAGTCAGCAAGGTCGTATCCATAAGCAGAGTTCAAGGGCAGGAGAGAGCAGGGTAATCAAGTACAAGCAGAGGTCAAGCCAGGGAGATCCAGGGGTAAGCAGGAGCAGGAACAGAAGCTGGAAAACACAGGCGAGCCAAGCATAGGACTGCACACACAGGTTACAGAGAACTATGCAGAGCAATGAGTTAGAGGACAGACAGGGGTTATAAAGGAGGGAACACCAATGGGAGAGAGAGGAAGAGCAGAAGGTGAAGTGAGAGGCAGCAGGGATAGGTGACAATGAGAGGAGGAGGAGACAGGTGAGCCAGAGAGGGAGATAGCCTGTACAGCATGAGAGGAGGAGCCAGGGGTCTGGGAATGCCTACAAGAGGAGCATGTGCACGCGCCCTCTGTAAGGTTAGAGTTCTCGTGAACAGGCTGTGTCAAGAGGCGCGCGGAGCGCCGTGCTGCAGGGGCACCCATTAAGGGCGGGTGGAGAACCGGAGGAGAGTGTGCAGGAGGTAAGGGGACGGGAGCGGGAGCAGAGGGAGACCGTGATCGCGGAGTACTGTAGAGGGGAACGGGAGACTGAGAGGACGCGCGTGCCCTGCGGGGAACACGCGCAGACGCTGGGAGAGCGTCAGGGGCTGCCGCAGAGGGACAGATGCGGGATGAGGAAGGGAGAACAGAACGGGGAGGTAAGGAAGGGAGATGAGAGGCAGGAGG